>NC_081347.1:40195412-40203969 GCF_029784015.1 Lycium ferocissimum | reverse complement strand
TATGTGTATGCAGGCGATGTGCGTTCCGCGGTTTTGATTTTGATGTGATGACTGCGGGGCGACCGGCAGGACGACGGTTCGTTTCGATGTTGTGTGATGTACGCTATCGATTATCGGTATGATCAATATATTTTAAATACGGATATGCCCTAATATGACAAATACGGTTCGTAAGTTTGTTTGGGTGCCTAAGTAGGGCACCGATCCGACCCGAGGGTACAGGTCGTGACATCGTATTCTACGTTAGAGACTTTTGCAGACAGTCCTGTATACAATATGTCAGTTTTGTAAGTGGCTATGTAAGCCGATATATCATTTTGCTTTACTTTACGGATTGATATTATTACTTGATTTGAGAAAGACGAAAAGAGTGTTTTTGAAAAGCTTTCATTACATATTTCATTTCATGATTTAAGAGTCCAATAAAATTATGAGTATAACGAGAACAAGCGGGTTCGCTCGGCTCTAAGTAAGGGTCGGGTGCCCATCCTGCCCTATCAGGATTGGGGTGTGACATATAGGATCAACAGCTGGTTCTTCATCATCTGTACGCCCTCCGGGGCAAAAGCTAGTAGATACCAGCAGGCCGTGGTAGAGGTAGAGGAGGACTATCCAGTTCGAGTGGTCCTCAGCACCGTATTTATACACTGGCTGGACGACAGGACCTTGAGTCTTCCCCTGATGTTGTTATGTGTATATTATCAGTATTCTCTCGCGATGTATATGCATTGATTGACCCAGGTTCTACATTGTCATATGTTACTCCTTATGTTTTCAATAGATTTGGGGCAAAACACAGTCAATTAAACCTTTCAAAGTGTCTACACCCGTTGGTGACCCGGTAATAGCTAGACGGGTATTGTGTGGTTATAGTTTGCGACCATCATACTATGGCTGATTTTATTGAGTTAAATATGTTAGATTTTGATGTTATTATGGGTATGGATTGGTTGGCCTCTTGTTATGCCAATGTTGATTATAAAACGAAAATGGTTCGTTTCCAGTTCCCAGGAGAACGAGTATTAGAATGGAAGGGTAATACAGCGTCTCCGAGAGGTAGGTTTATTCCTACCTCAAGGCAAGGAAGATGGTTGCTAAAGGTTACATTTATCATCTAGTCTGGGTTCAGGATTCGGAGGTAAAGCCACTGACCCTTCAGTCTGTTCCAGTAGTGAATGAGTTTTCGGATGTATTTTCGGAAGAGCTTCCAGGTCTTCCACCAGAACAGGAGATTGATTTTTCCATTGATATGCTACCGGATACTAAGCTAATATCTATCCCTCCTTATAGAATGGCACTTGCAGAATTAAGGGAGTTGAAGGAGCAATTAAAAGATTTGCCAGAAAAAGGCTTTATCAGGCCTAGTTCATTACCGTGGGGAGCACCTGTGTTGTTTGTAAGAAAAAAAAATGGCTTCTTCCGAATGTGTATTGATTACAAACAGCTGAACAATGTGACAATAAAGAACAAGTATCCACTTCTAAGGATTGATGA
This sequence comes from Lycium ferocissimum, assembly GCF_029784015.1. Classification (NCBI taxonomy): domain Eukaryota; kingdom Viridiplantae; phylum Streptophyta; class Magnoliopsida; order Solanales; family Solanaceae; genus Lycium; species Lycium ferocissimum. The sequence goes on along the minus strand of NC_081347.1, from coordinate 40,202,475 downwards.
TTTATTTGATCAGTTGCAAGGTGCCAAATGGTTCTTAAAGATAGATTTGAGATCAGGGTACCACCAGGTGAGAGTTAGAGAGAAGGACATTCCGAAGACAGCCTTAACTAGATATAGTCATTTCGAGTTTGGGTTAATGTTATTCGGATTGACTAATGCACCGGCGGTATTCATGAATTTGATGAATAGTGTGTTCAGGCCTTTCCTCGATTCGTTTGTGATTGTGTTCATCGATGACATCCAGGTATACTCTCGATCCGAGGCAGAGCATGCAGATCATTTACCTGCTGTCCTTGGAATTCTTCAGGCTTGGAAGTTATATGCAAAATTTTCTAAATGTGAGTTCTGGTTGAATTCTGTGACTTTTCTGGGGCACATTATTTCAGCTTATGGTATTCGGGTGGATACTTAGAAGATTGAAGCGGTGAAGACTTGGCCAAGGCTACGAACACTGCGAAGTTCGTAGTTTTAAGGGTTACGGTAGGTTATTATAGAAGATTCATAGAAGGATTTTCTTCTATTTCAGCACCACTGACGAAGCTGACCCAGAAAGCAGCTAAGTTTCAATGGACAGACGCTTATGAGCGCAGTTTTCAAGAGCTGAAGAACAGATTGACTTCGGCCCCAGTTCTGACACTTCCAGAAGGATCGGAGGGCTATGTTATTTATTGTGATGCTTCAGGGGTGGGGTTAGGTTGTGTGTTGGTGCAGCACGGTAAAGTTATTGCTTCTGCTTCAAGGTAATTGCGGAAACATGAGAAAAACTACCCGACCCATGATCTAGAGTTGACTGTGGTGATTCATGCATTGAAGATGTGGAGGCATTATTTGTATGGTATTCATGTTGATATTTATACAGACCATAAGAGCCTCCAGTATATTTTCAAGCAAAAGGAGTTAAATTTACGGCAAAGGCGATGGTTGGAACTATTGAAGGATTACAATGTTAGCATCCTATATCATCGGGGGAAGGAGAACGTCGTAGCCGATGCTCTTAGCCGTAGATCTATGGGTAGTTTATGTGATGTCCAACAGGAGAAAAGGGAGTTAGCTCGTGAGCTTCAACAGTTAGCTAGTTTGGGAATTCGATTAATGGACTCGGGCAATACGGGAGTTACTATCTAGAATTCGGTTGTTCCGTCATTAGTAGTTGAGGTGAAAGAGCGCCAATATGAGGATCTTGTATTAATTCATTACAGAGACACACTTTCCCAGAAGAAAAAGTCACCCTTTGAGATTTCTGCAGAGGGAGTTCTCAGGTATCGAGGCAGACTATGTGTTCCTGATGTTGCGGGGTTATGTCACTAGATTTTGGAAGAGGCCCATTGTGTTATATCCCGTATTTTGTGCATTGGGACATTCCGAGCTAACTACGATAAGTTAAGGACAGGACTATTCCGGGATACGAGGTTGAGACTTTTGACCTTCGATTTTGTTTTAAGGCATAAGTTGCTTATGATTTTATTGGTATGGAATATTAAGGAAAATTTGGGGTTAAAAGTGAATTATGAAAAGTTAAGTATTTTTCATGAAATGGCCACTATGGCCGTGTGGCATGTGTGGGGCCACCACCCATGGCTTGGCCAAATTTAATTCATCCAAGACATGTGTGGGCCATGGTACACATGGATGAATTCTATATGTATATAATAGATGGCAAGCATGACAAATTCATCATCTTTTCAACTCTAGAAACTTAGAGAAATATGGAGAAGAACCAAAGGGACCATTCGGCCATGGCACCAAAAATTGATGACCATGAATAGTGATCAAAAAAATATTTTCTTCTAGCTTTTCAACCAATTGAAAGGTTCTAATTAACGTGGAGTAGTTGGTGGAGCAATCAAACCATTCGTTCTTGCAAGGCATAACCCTAGCCAAGTTGAAGAACTAAGTGAAAAAGGTAAGGTTTAATCTTCTTTTCACATGTTATGGATGGTTTATGCATGTTGTAGTGGGTGGAAAAGGATAAATTCATGAAATTTTGTATGTTGAAGTTGGACCGTGTAGGTGTTGTGTGCGTTGGAGTGATGAACTAATTTTATTTAGTGTTTTAGTTGATGATTGTTGTGGATTATATGATGAAAATGAAGGTTTAATCATTTAAATTGAAGTTGTAATCGTTTGTGGGTTGTTGTAGGAGTTAATGTGATTTTAGCATAGTTTCTTGAATTTATGAGAATGATGTTGTTAATGTGTGGATTGTTGGTGTAGTTTATGAATTTAGAAGAAAGAAATGTGTCGTTGTTGATCTTATTGAATTTGGAAGGTTTCGGGTGGAGTTATGTTGGATGGGTTGTTTTGAATATTGTGCGGATTGTTTGAAGTATTCTTGAATCTTGTTTGAATGGTTTCGGATTAGTACTTGAACTTGTGAGCGTTGATGTTGGTTTGAATGTATGTAGTTGAGTTGAACGTAAATGGAAGGTTGTTGAATTATGTAGAAAAGAGTTACTGATGTTAGAATGTATTTTGGATTAATTGTTGATGTTGTTTGTATGATTGTTGGTATCGTTGTTGGTGATTTGGCCGAGTTGAAATCTCGGGGTTGTTGAATTTGTAGGGGAAATGCTGCCCAAATTTCTGTAAATAAAGTGATAGCTTAGGATTGGATTCCTAAGTACTTATGACTAATGCTTGGTGCCAAATGATGTTATTGTAGATCTTGAGAAGCCGAGGCTTAAGTTCGGATTAGCTTAGGAAGCGGACAAGGTATGTAAAGCCTAACCTTTCTTTCTTTTGGCATGTCTTAGTTGTAAGTAGGCTATGATACAAGCCTTGGGGTAACTCTATTCTTACGATTCGAGCGTGTCTACGATTCTTATTCACCTCTTAATGTCGGCATTCTTAATGTAGTAGAATTATGGTCCTTATGTCTTTTGTATGATTGGGTAATAAATGTTGTATAAAGAATTTTGTTCTTAAAGGATTCTGTAACTACGAACGACCGTAACTTTCATAGACGGGCTCGGATCGCTTCGAAACGTTCGTAGAAGATTTTATAACGAATAATATCCCCAAACTTTCATAGGCGGGCTCGGATTGGTTTGATACTTGTCCGTGGGCCCCCGAGACTTTTCTATGTTTGGTTCTAACGACTTTCTGAAAGAACTTAATGTGACTATCGTCTTAACCCTCGATCGTCGATTACTTACTTATCTTTTGAGTCTATAATAATGATTTTTATGCATATGGTTACTCACGACTCTGCTCGCGCATATGGTTGTTACATTCTTTCGCCGAGTCCCGGGCCGGTTATGTCGTCGTGCGCACTATGTTATATTCCGGAGTATGATGTGTTACGGTTCACCGAGCTCCTCGCTAGAGGGCCGGGTTCCGTTTATATTTTGGTGTTATGATGTGTTATGGCGTTATGATGTGTTATGGCATTACGTCAGGTAACGGACATATGAAATCTTCTGGAGTATGATGTGTTATGGCGCTAATGACGGGTGGGCGACCATATTCCTTGAGCCCCGTGGATGATTTGTGTTTTAATCAGTAAGCATTTTGGTATTCTAGATTTTGCACTTATTTTACGTACTTTTTGTTCCGTTTGTGATCTATTCTTGTGTTTTTCATGCTTTGCGTACTCGGTACATATTTAAATGCGACCCCGCTTTCTTCGGGGGCTGCGTTTCATGCCCGCAGGTACAGACTCGTTTTGGTGATCCGCCAACTTAGGATTTCCATTCAGCTATCTTGGAGCGCTCCCTTGTTCCAGAGCATATGTTTTGGTACAGACTTTTCCGATGCATATGTATAAGTCTATTCATGGGTACGGCGGGGCCCTGTCCCGTCATATGATTCTGTTATTGCTCTTGGGAAGTACGTAGACACATATGTGTGGGTTGTGGGTGGTTATTGTACAGTTGTGTACGTGGTTTGTGTTCTGGACGTCCCCCTGCATTATGATAGCCTTATCGGCTTACGTGCGATATATATGTTTATATGCGACGATTTGAGATGACGTCTGATCTTCGTATATGTATCCTCTGTTGAAAGTTGCGACTACGATATGTATATATATTTGTGACAACTTTGTGGCGACGTATTACTTTTCTGTATGTATAAGTTATTTGTATGCTGTTTTCGGTTAATGGGTGTGTACGGGTGCCCAACTTGGGCACTAGTCGCGGCCTACGGGGTTGGGTCGTGACAGAAGTGGTATCAGAGCAGTTCGTTCTCGGAGTACCTACAGACTGTGTCCGGCAGAGTCTTATTTGTGGTGTGAAGCCGGCCACACTTATAAACGGGAGGTACACGGGGCATTTAGGAGTCAGTGACCCTTCTTCTGTCTTAAATCGTGCGATAGAGCCAAGTCATAGGAAATGAGATCCCTTATACTAACTTTCGATTTCAGCAGAAGGACGATATCGACAGAAGAAAGTGATTGATGATATTGGAAGTTACAAAGCACGCAGGTAAGCAAAGGCATGAAAGATATATGTCGGGTAAGGTATTGAGGTACGATTGAAATGTAAAGTTAAAATTTGGAAGGGAAAAGTGGACGGGGAAAGGGTAACGAGTGCGGTTCAAGTTGGACATGCGAGATAAGTCCATCATTTTCATCTTGTTGTTGATATTGGGAGCCACGTGTGGGCGTGATATGATATGATATATATGATATATATATATATATATATATATATATATATATATATATATATATATATATGGCATTGAGGCATTGTTGGTATTTCCTGCGTGCGAGGTTTGAGATAGTAAGAAATGTAGAGGAAACTGCGCAAATATTTTTTTCAAGAAATAAAACGAGAATGAGATATGGGTTTGTGATATGCCTTGAAAGGTCGTGTCAATAGTAAGGATAGAATTTGGCTAAGTTACAAGTACGGCAGACCTTGAGAAATAAGTTAACTGCTGAATTGATGGTAATAGTAATTAGGAGGTCGATGTCAGTATGGTAAAAAAGAACTTGAAAAGGGCTTGTGATATTAAGAGATGATTTAGAAGAGGTTGGCAAATCTTGATAGAGTATTATATTGAGGTATCAACTGAATTGATAAGCAGGGATAAATTATGACGAGTTTATAGTTAGAAGAAATAATAGCATGATTGAGACAAGAGTACAGGGGAAAAAGAATTGTGACAGATATGAATGTATTGATAAGACAGCTTGTGAGATGTTAAGGATAAGACTGACCAGAAAGGGTAAAGGGTTAAGAAGTGTGACACTATAAGATTGATTACGAACAGGATATTATGTGAATATAATAAGGATTGTTATGAAAATGAGCAAAACCTAGCGAGGAAGTGACTAAAGGATATGACGTGATCTATGTGACTAAAGTATGAAGGTGAGCTATTGATCGAAAAAGAAGGGATTTATGAAGTTTTCTATAGGGAAAGTTCAGGATAGAGATTATGAGATAACGGAAATGATAGCGAGCACAAAAGAAGAAGGCGTTAATTGGAAGAAGGAGATGAAAAGAAAAACGGGCGAAATAATAGTGCAGTAATGGATTATGACATGTACAGCCGAGAAACGAGTAGTATCAGTGACGGAACTGTGAAAGACCAAACTATAGAAAGATGGGCAACGAGGTAGAATGAGTGCTAGGAAATGACTGGTATGATAAGAACAAATAAGGACGAACAGAATATGATTTGAAAGTGAGAAAGGGATTATGTAGGAGTAGTATTTTCCGAAGGATATAGAGGTATTATAAAATTCATCGTGCGCAGAAAAGAAGGCTGGACATAGACTGGAGAAATATGGTAAGGGGATACTAAAGGAAGCACCCAAGATAGACGTAATTAAATGAGTACAAATATGGAACAGAAAGGGAAATACCTAGACATGAACTTAAAGGTGTAGAACGACGACATGGTGATAAGATAAGACCGTTATTGAGACGAACTTGGTATGTTTTGAGTAAGTTAGAAGCCTGTGTTGGGTACACAGTAAGGGTAAAAAGGCATAAGGCATAAAGGGGTGCTGCGTGCACACGACTCCACCTCGAAAATAATGGAATCTTTAAGCGACAAGGACGGTAGGCTTAAGGAACAAATGGTGCAATATAATTTCATCAAAAGAAACAGATAATATGGGTCGAGATAAAGATACTATTTCAAGAGAACTTTGGACACTTATCGTTGGAATATAAGTGCCACCTAACTGAGAATTTGGAATGCCTACAAGTATTAGATAATTATTGATTGGAGTAATAGATAATTATTGATTGGAGTAAGAGACCCTTTCTATTTCGGAGGAAGATGTGTTATGAGAACGTTTTGAAATCTGTTAAGACTTCAACTTACTCCAGATTAGGTGATGAAGGTCATGTGGTGAGGCGGACGCGATCATACTAGCATTAGAGCATCGCATTTCATCAGAGTCCCAAAGTTAAGCGTGCTGGAGTGGGAGAAGTTTTAGGATGGGTGACCCCCTGGGAAGTGTACTAAAAGTCCTGTAGAGTCGGACACAGGGGAGGCAAGTGGGAAGCTAGAGTAGCCTAGGAGAAATTAGAGTATACGAGTGGGCGGGGAACCTTAAGAGGTCACATGGGACGAGCGGTGGCCCGGGGTGAAAAGAAAGAAGGTGCGTTACGAACTTTAGAAGTAGGGTAAGTTGAATAGCGTTTGGAAATATTTTGTAGACGAGATGGTAGCAATTATGTATGCGTATGTATATGGTATCCCATACATGGCTATATCAGCGGGTATGTGTATCCCGGCAACCAACGTTGCGGTATGTGGAAAGCATTAATCGAATAGGGTAACGAAGTCCAAGTGACAAAAATGGCACAAATGTTATAAGGCAAGCTGATGCTGTTTTCACCACAGGTTAAGCTCGAAAAGTTCTAATACAATTGTTATACCTCGAAAAAAATTTCGTTGATGCACAGTGAATAGGTTAATGAGAAATATGAAGTATACGATGTTTCAATAAGTAAGATATAGCAATTGATGATTCTAAATGAGATTTGAAAGACATTCGATGTTTGACGAGAAAGTTGCCAAGAGAAGGCCATGTAAGCGATAAGTTTCGGAAAGGATTTATGAGTAGTAAGTTGATGAAAACTTAATGATGTGTTGTGGA
>NC_081347.1:40117981-40195312 GCF_029784015.1 Lycium ferocissimum | reverse complement strand
TTGGTTGCGACAAGTCATGGACAAGACTTTCAATTTTTGGTTTTGTTGATTTTTGTTTTAATGCACAAGTTGCATATTCATCTTTTCATTGGTATGGAGCGTTAAGCGTATATTTGGAATAAGAAAAATTTGGAGTTAAAAGTGAATTATGGAAAGTTAGATATTTCATGAAGACTTGGGGCTAGAAGTGGAAATAAAATTATTTCATGAAAATGGCCAAAATAGCCAAAAATAGCCAAGTGGCCATGGGGACATGTGGGCCCCACCCATGGTTGGCCAATATTTTCATGCCATGAAATGGCACATGTGTACATCATATATTTGTGGGAGCAAAAATATATATGGGCAAAGGATGACCAAGCCAAGTAATTATTCATCATTCTTCATCCTAGAAAATTCAAGAAACAAGAAGGAAAAAAACAAGGGGCTGTTCGGCCCTAGATGGCCAAATTTGGCCATGAGAAATTGATGAAGAAAAAATTATTTCTTCTAGATTTTCTACTATTTGGAAGGTCCTAAACAACATGAAGTGGTTGTTGGAGCAAACAAATCCCTTGTTCATGCAATTCCCAACCCTAGCCAAGTGAAGAACAAAGTGGAAAGGGTGAGTTTTAGTCCTCTTTTTAATATGTTATGAATGGTTTGTGTATGTTGTGGAGTGTGGAAATGGATGAAATTCATGAATATGTGGTGTTGTTGTTATAGTGTATGTGTGGCCGTGTGTATGTGGTATTGTGTAGGAGTGGTAAATTAATTGTATCTAACATGTTTGGGTGTTTTCGTAATGTGTGAAAATGGATGAAAATCATGAAAGTTGTGGGTTGGTTGGTGTTATACCTCGCATTTTTGCACATTCGGATATTCCGAGTTAATGGTGGAAAGTTAAGGACAAGGCTAGTTTCCGATTTTATTTTAGGGTGCAAGTTGCTTGTAAGTATTAGTGGCGTGGAGTGTTGAGGGTAAATTTGGAATAAGGAAAACTAGGAGGCTAAAAGTGGGAAAAAAATAATTTCATGAAATGGCCAAAAGGCCAAGGTGGCCGTGGGCCCCACCCATGGTTGGCCAATATTTTCATGCCATGAAATGGCACAAGTGTATACTATATATTTGTGGAGCTAAATATATATGTATGGGCCAAGGGATGACTAAGCCCAATTTAATTATGGACAAAAGATGACCAAGCCCAATTTAATTAGTCATCTTTTAACAATTAAGGAAAAATCTAGAAAAATTGAGAAAAAAAAAGGGAGATAACCAGCCATGTGCATGGCATGTGTTACATATGTATATATAAATATTACAAGTCTTGAAGAGGAGGACCAATTCATCATTTGTTAAGTCTAGAAATTTCAAGAAAGAAAAAAAAAAGAAGGAGAAAAAGAGCCATGGCTGGCCGAATTTCGACCATGGTGATGATCAAGAGAAAAATGTTTTCTTCAAGCTTTTCAACTAAATGGAAGGTCCTCTATCACATGGAGTAGTCGTTGGAACAAGCGAACTATTCGTTTTGCAAGAGGAAAGCCTAGCGAGAAAGGGGGAGATGAAATGAAAGGTATGGTTCAATCCTCTTTTACATGTTTTATGGATGTTTTGGACGTGTCATAACGCATGGGAGTGGATGAAAATCATGAAATGTTGTATGTGGTGTGTGTGGCCGTGGGAATGGATTGTTGGTGTAGAAGGAATGAATTGATTTTAGTTAGTGTTCTTGGTTATTGTTGTTGTAAATTCTATGGTAAGAATGATGATTTAATGGCTCATGTTGAAATGGTAGTTGTTAAGCCGTGTGTAGGGGCTGTTTTTGGTAGAATATGGTGAACTAAGTTTATATAGAATTTTGGTTGGTTGTTGTTGTAGATTCTATGATGAGAATGAATATTTGATGATTCGTGTTGAAGTTGTAATGGGCATGGGCTGTTTTGGGAGCCAACATGATTTGAATATAGTTCCTTGCTTTGATGAAAATAATGTTGTCAACGTATGGAATTGTTGATGTAGTATGTGAATTTGGAAGAAAGAAATGTAATGTTGTGCCCCTATGGAATTTGGATGATTTCGGGTCATGTTGTACATTGGATAGATTATTTTGAATATTGTGTGGGTTGCTTGAAACGTTCTTGAATCGTGTTTGAATGGTCTCGGGATAATATTTGAACATGTGATCGTTGGTGTTAGGTTGAACATATGTAGCTTATTTGAATAAATGGAGTGTCGATGAGTTATGTAGAAAAGAATTGTTAATGCTAGAATGCGTTGGGAATTAAATATTGATGTTGCCTACATGATTGTTGGTATGGTTGTTGTTGATTTTGGCCGAGTTGGATTCTCGGGGTTGATGGATTTATAGGGGAGGTCTTTGCCGAAATTTTTATAGAAAAAGTGATGGCTTGGAATTGGAATCTTCATGTCTATGGCTAATGTCGGATGTCTTATGACATTATTGTGGATCGTGAGAAGCCGAGACGCAAGTTTGGATTAGCTTAGAGGGCGGCCAAGGTATGTAAAGCTCACCTTTCTTTCTTTGGCATGTCTTAGTACGAATAGGCCATGATATGATCCCCGAGGTAACTCTACTCCCGCGATCCGAGCATGTCCGTGATTTTTATTTGTTTCTTGATATCCGTGTGTATAATGTAGTCAAGTTATGGTTTCTATGCCCTTGTATGATTGAATATGAATGTGCAAAAAGATTATGTTAATAAAAGAGTCGGAAACTACGAACGTCCGTATCTTTCACACATGAGCTCGGATCGCTCCGAAACGCTCGTAGGAGGTTCCCTAAGGTATAACATCCCTGACGTTCATAGGCGGGCCCGGACCGGTTTGGTACTTGCCCGTGGGCCCGCAAGACGTTCCGTTGTATAGTTCTAACAACTTGTTAATGTAACTTAATATGGCTAATAATCTGACTTCCGAATATGATTACTCACTTATCTGTTAAGTTTGAAATAAAGATTCGTATATATATATGATTCTGATACGTGATTATGATGCCTAAAGTTCTATTAGATAAGTCCCGGATAATATCTGGAAGAGATTTGATTTGATTAACGCCATCGGCTTGTAAATGATAACTTGGCTGATTATTCTGTTGATTTTGTGCAAATGTATGAAGTGAGAATCCGTATACATATGATTTGATACGTAACTCTAATTGCTAAATTATATTTGATATGTTCCGAATAACATCCGAAAGAAACCTGATTTGGTTATTGCTTGGATTCTGGAATGATAGTTTGTTTTGATTGTTCTGTTAAGTCTGTGTATATGTTTGGAGATGCGTATAGATCACCCGATTCTGTTCGTGCATATGTTTGTTACTTCCTTCGCCGAGTCCCGAGCCGGTACTATCGTGCGCACAATGCGAAGTAGGATGAGCTTCCGAAGTATGATGAGCGACTATTATTATGGTGTTATGATGTGTCGAATGCACGCCGAGCCTTTTGGCCGGGTACCGTGGTTATATGATATGATGTGTGACGGAGATGCGGGAGATCTAAAAACTTCCGAAGTATGATGAGTTGTGGCGCCCAAGGAGAGGGCGACCACGTTCCGTCCGTCGGGTCCTATTATGGACCGTATAGGATATATGACATGATAATCTGATTGATCTGATGACATCACGATTTGATAACGTGATGACCTGATAATACAATGAATCTGTTCTGACGATGCAGGAATCTGATAATGTGACAATCTAATGATATGATAATCGGATGCCATGATAATCTGATGACATAATAATCTGATGATATGATAGTCTGACGATTCTGCTTACCGAGTCCCTCACTGGAGGGCCGGGACACGTTATGTGTATATATATACATATTCAGAAATACGATCTGTTTAGTTCGGAGCCGGTGGTGGGGCAAACCCAGTGGCGAGGCAAAATTCCGCACTGGTTTAGGCGAATCCCACATTGGTTAATGTTAGCTATTATGATATGATCTATTTTCTTTATATGTGAGACATAAATGTTTTTCAAAAAGAGAGAAGAATAAGCTAAGCTTACGACATTCCGATTGCTAAATACGTTTTCTGTACTTCGCATATGATTTCCGAATTGACTTGATTATGATATGTTTTGCTCACCGGCATATGTATATACATGATAAGTGTTACACAGGCAAGTTATGACTCTCTGATTCCTATACTTGTTTTCTGTAGTTTTTCATTCCGGCTATGACTCTGTTAATGGATTTCCTGCTTTACATACTCAGTACATATTCCGTACTGACCCCCTTTCTTCGGGGGCTGCATTTCATGCCGCGCAGGTACACCCAGGTGAGCTAAAGATATTAGCAGAAGATGTTCTAGCGGGATTGGCGAGCTCCACTTGCTCCGGAGTGCTGCCGAGTAAGAGTTTGTTTGCGTTATGATATCCGAGTCATGTTAGAGATTTTGCAGACAGAGTCACGTGCATAAGATGTCCGTTGTGAGCGGCTCCATAAGCCGTAGTATTGTTATATGTGGTTTTACAGATTTTGTACGGTTACAGGTTTTGTGTAATTTGAAAAAGATATAAAGTATGTTTGTTTTTCGAAAATTTTCATTATGCAGTTATGATCTGGTTAAGGGCCCATTATGACTACGAGTATTATGATAGTCTGAGGGTTCGCTCGGCCCTAGATAAGGTTCGGGTGCCCATCACACCATATCGGAAATTGGGGTGTGACAAATTGGTATCAGAGCGGTTCGTCCTAGGGGGTTGTCTGCAAAGTCGTGTCCGGTAGAGTCCTGTTTATGGTGTGAAGCGCGCCACATTTATAAACAGGAGGCTACGGCGCATCTAGGATGGTTACTCTTCTTTGACATCTTAGATCGTCTTTGTAGAGCCAAGTTATAGGAAATTCCCGACACTGGCCCTTGATTTCGGCAGAGGAACGACGTTGACAGGCGGAAGCGATCAGCGGTATGGAAGGTTACAAAGCACGCAGGTAAGTAAAGATACGAAAGATATATGTCAAGTAAGGTATTGGCATACGATTGAAAGGCAAAGTTGAAAACTGAAAAGGAAGGTAAGCAAGAAAATGTGATATGTGTAGTCGCGCTGAGCATATGAGGTAAATCTAATATCTTCGGACCTTTGTGAATATTGAGAGCCTGTGTGGCTATGATACGATACAATATGATATGATATGTATATATGATGCGGCCCCGTGAGGCACTATCGGTATTTCTGCGTGCGGAGTTGGAATAGTAAGAAATACAGAGGAAACTCTGCCGAAATTTTTCTAGAAATAATACGAGAATGAGATACAAGTTGTAAAATAGTTTGAAAAAGTCGGGTTAATAGTAGCGATGAAATTTGACCGAGCTGTAAAGTACGGTACGCCCTCTAGGAATAAGTTAACTGTGGAACGAGTGGTGAAATAGTAAATAAGATGTCGGTGGAAATATGGTAGTAAGGAAATTTGGAAGGACTTGTCCTACTAGGCGATGACTTTGAAAGGACTGGTAGGTTTGGATAAAGTGATATGATTAAGACGAGGGTACGGAGGAAAAAGAATTGTGACGAATGGGAATGCGTTAATAAGACAGTTGCCCGGATGTGTCGTGAGGGCGTTTTGGGAATATGATAAAATTTTGACGTACTCAATATTATGTGTAGAAGGTCATGTGGTGAGAAAGGCGCAGTCAGGAAAGCGTTAAAGCGTCGTATTCCATCAAAGTTCCAAAGTTAAGCGTCTTTGAAGTGAGGGAAATTTCAGGATGGGTGACCCCCTGGGAAGTTTTCTAAAAATCCTACAAATTCAGACGTAAGGAGCGAATAAGAATTCAGAGTAGTCTAAGAGAGATTAGGGTATGTGGAGTGGCCAGAAACCTTAAAAGGGCACGTAGGACGGTGTGAATCGGGTCGGCGAAGAAAAGGAGTTAACGGAAAGAAAGGAATAAAAAGGAAGCGAGACAACAGTGTAATAATAGGTTATGACGTATAACTGAGGGCACGAGTACCATAAGCGGCAGGATTGTGAGAGACTAAGTTATAGAAAGATAAGAAACAAGGCATAATGAATGCTAGGAAATGATTGGGATGATACGAATAAAATGTGAACGAACAAAACACGTTTTGAAAATGAAAAAAGGACTATGTAAGAGTAGTGTGTTCTGAACGACACAGAGGTAGCATAAGATTTCTCGTGAGCAGAAAAAGAAACAGGCATGAATGGATAATGATATAAGCATACCCCTAAAGGGGGGAAGCAGGTGAGAGAAATATAAGGATGAGAAAGAAACAGTTGATACGGTAATGTGTTTGATATGGACGCCTGAGCTGCAAATGAGACTCTTTATTGAAGTGAGTTAGTAGGATCGGGGAAAACCGACAATAAGTGGATAAAAGTCGGAATAATGGTTAAGATAGTGTGAGAAGTTTGGCAGAGACTCTGAATGGCACGACGCCAGAAAGTGGACTTGTATGAAGAAAAAAAAAAGAATATGACAAGAGAACGGTGTTGGACGACTTAAGAGGTAGTATGAAGGATGGCGATAGCTATGAAAAGGGAGCTCCCCCGAGGCACTTATGAGACCCCACAGGACTAGTCGAACATTCGAGGACGAATGTTCCAAAGGGGGGAAGAATGTTATACCTCGCATTTTTGCACATTCGGATATTCCGAGTTAATGGTGGAAAGTTAAGGACAAGGCTAGTTTCCGATTTTATTTTAGGGTGCAAGTTGCTTGTAAGTATTAGTGGCGTGGAGTGTTGAGGGTAAATTTGGAATAAGGAAAACTAGGAGGCTAAAAGTGGGAAAAAAATAATTTCATGAAATGGCCAAAAGGCCAAGGTGGCCGTGGGCCCCACCCATGGTTGGCCAATATTTTCATGCCATGAAATGGCACAAGTGTATACTATATATTTGTGGAGCTAAATATATATGTATGGGCCAAGGGATGACTAAGCCCAATTTAATTATGGACAAAAGATGACCAAGCCCAATTTAATTAGTCATCTTTTAACAATTAAGGAAAAATCTAGAAAAATTGAGAAAAAAAAAAGGGAGATAACCAGCCATGTGCATGGCATGTGTTACATATGTATATATAAATATGACAAGTCTTGAAGAGGAGGACCAATTCATCATTTGTTAAGTCTAGAAATTTCAAGAAAGAAAAAAAAAAGAAGGAGAAAAAGAGCCATGGCTGGCCGAATTTCAGCCATGGTGATGATCAAGAGAAAAATGTTTTCTTCAAGCTTTTCAACTAAATGGAAGGTCCTCTATCACATGGAGTAGTCGTTGGAACAAGCGAACTATTCGTTTTGCAAGAGGAAAGCCTAGCCGAGAAAGGGGGGGAGATGAAATGAAAGGTATGGTTCAATCCTCTTTTACATGTTTTATGGATGTTTTGGACGTGTCATAACGCATGGGAGTGGATGAAAATCATGAAATGTTGTATGTGGTGTGTGTGGCCGTGGGAATGGATTGTTGGTGTAGAAGGAATGAATTGATTTTAGTTAGTGTTCTTGGTTATTGTTGTTGTAAATTCTATGGTAAGAATGATGATTTAATGGCTCATGTTGAAATGGTAGTTGTTAAGCCGTGTGTAGGGGAAATTTGTTTTTGGTAGAATATGGTGAACTAAGTTTATATAGAATTTTGGTTGGTTGTTGTTGTAGATTCTATGATGAGAATGAATATTTGATGATTCGTGTTGAAGTTGTAATGGGCATGGGCTGTTTTGGGAGCCAACATGATTTGAATATAGTTCCTTGCTTTGATGAAAATAATGTTGTCAACGTATGGAATTGTTGATGTAGTATGTGAATTTGGAAGAAAGAAATGTAATGTTGTGCCCCTATGGAATTTGGATGATTTCGGGTCATGTTGTACATTGGATAGATTATTTTGAATATTGTGTGGGTTGCTTGAAACGTTCTTGAATCGTGTTTGAATGGTCTCGGGATAATATTTGAACATGTGATCGTTGGTGTTAGGTTGAACATATGTAGCTTATTTGAATAAATGGAGTGTCGATGAGTTATGTAGAAAAGAATTGTTAATGCTAGAATGCGTTGGGAATTAAATATTGATGTTGCCTACATGATTGTTGGTATGGTTGTTGTTGATTTTGGCCGAGTTGGATTCTCGGGGTTGATGGATTTATAGGGGAGTCTTTGAGAAATTTTTATAGAAAAAGTGATGGCTTGGAATTGGAATCTTCATGTCTATGGCTAATGTCGGATGTCTTATGACATTATTGTGGATCGTGAGAAGCCGAAACGCAAGTTTGGATTAGCTTAGAGGGCGGCCAAGGTATGTAAAGCTCACCTTTCTTTCTTTGGCATGTCTTAGTACGAATAGGCCATGATATGATCCCCGAGGTAACTCTACTCCCGCGATCCGAGCATGTCCGTGATTTTTATTTGTTTCTTGATATCGTGTGTATAATGTAGTCAAGTTATGGTTTCTATGCCCTTGTATGATTGAATATGAATGTGCAAAAAGATTATGTTAATAAAAGAGTCGGAAACTACGAACGTCCGTATCTTTCACACATGAGCTCGGATCGCTCCGAAACGCTCGTAGGAGGTTCCCTAAGGTATAACATCCACGACGTTCATAGGCGGGCCCGGACCGGTTTGGTACTTGCCCGTGGGCCGCAAGACGTTCCGTTGTATAGTTCTAACAACTTGTTAATGTAACTTAATATGGCTAATAATCGACTTCCGAATATGATTACTCACTTATCGTTAAGTTTGAAATAAAGATTCGTATATATATATATGATTCCGATACGTGATTATGATGCCTAAAGTTCTATTGGATAAGTCCGGATAATATCGGAAGAGATTTGATTTGATTAACGCCATCGGCTTGTAAATGATAACTTGGCTGATTATTCTGTTGATTTTGTGCAAATGTACGAAGTGAGAACCCGTATACATATGATTTGATACGTAACTCTAATTGCTAAATTATATTTGATATGTTCCGAATAACATCCGAAAGAAACCTGATTTGGTTATTGCTTGGATTCTGGAATGATAGTTTGTTTTGATTGTTCTGTTAAGTCTGTGTATATGTTTGGAGATGCGTATAGATCACCCGATTCTGTTCGTGCATATGTTTGTTACTTCCTTCGCCGAGTCCCGGGCCGGTACTATCGTGCGCACAATGCGAAGTATGATGAGCTTCCGAAGTATGATGAGCGACTATTATTATGGTGTTATGATGTGTCCGGTACGCCGAGCCCCTTTTGGCCGGGTACCGTGGTTATATGATATGATGTGTGACGGAGATGCAGGAGATCTAAAAACTTTCGAAGTATGATGAGTTGTGGCGCCCAAGGCAGGAGGGGCGACCACGTTCTGTCCGTCGGGTCCTATTATAGACCGTATAGGATATATGACATGATAATCTGATTGATCTGATGACATAACGATTTGATAACGTGATGACCTGATAGTACAATGAATCTGTTCTGACGATGCAGGAATCTGATAATGTGACAATCTAATGATATGATAATCGGATGCCATGATAATCTGATGACATAATAATCTGATGATATGATAGTCTGATGATTCTGTTTACCGAGTCCCTCATTGGAGGGCCGGGACAGGTTATGTGTATATATATACATATTCAGAAATACGATCTGTTTAGTTCGGAGCCGGTGGTGGGGCAAACCCAGTGGCGAGGCAAAATTCCGCACTGGTTTAGGCGAATCCCACATCGGTTAATGTTAGCTATTATGATATGATCTATTTTCTTTATATGTGAGACAGAAATGTTTTTCAAAAAGAGAGAAGAATAAGCTAAGCTTCCTGACATTCCGATTGCTAAATCTGTTTTCTGTACTTCGCATATGGTTTCCGAATTGACTTGATTATGATATTTTTGCTCACCGGCATATGTATATACATGATAAGTGTTACACAGGCAAGTTATGACTCTCTGATTCCTATACTTGTTTTCTGTAGTTTTTCATTCGCTTATGACTCGTTAATGGATTTTACGCTTTTACATACTCGTACATATTCCGTCTTGACCCCTTTCTTCGGGGATCGCGTTTCATGCCGCGCGGTACACCTGTGTGAGCTAAAGATATTAGCGAAGATGTTCTAGCGGGATTGGCGAGCTCCACTTGCTCGAGTGCCGCCGAGTAAGAGTTTGTTTGCGTTATGATATCCGAGTCATGTTAGAGACTTTGCAGACAGAGTCATGTGCATAAGATGTCCTTTGTGAGCGGCTCCATAAGCCGTAGTATTGTTATATGTGGTTTTACAGATTTTGTACGGTGACAGGTTTTGTGTAATTTGAAAAAGATATAAAGTATGTTTGTTTTTCGAAAATTTTCATTATGCAGTTATGATCTGGTTAAGGGCCCATTATGACTACGAGTATTACGATAGTCTGAGGGTTCGCTCGGCCCTAGATAAGGGTCGGGTGCCCATCACACCCTATCGGAAATTGGGGTGTGACAGTTGGGGTGGCCGAATATGGGTTGTGTTGTTTGGCAAAGAATGAACAAATTTTATTTAGTGTAATTTCGTTGTTGTGTTGTGGATTATGTGATGAAAATGAAGGTATTGAATGCTACAAGTTGAAGTTGGGATCATTTGTAAGCTAATGTAGAAGTTAGTATATTGATAACATGGTTTCTTATTTACATGGATGATATTGTAATATGTGGTTGTTGATATAGTTGATGAGTTTGAAAGAAAGGAATGTGTTGTTGTTGCCTTATTGAAATTTTAGAGGTTTTGGGTGAAGTAGAGCATTAATTGGGTTGTTTGAAAAATTTTGCGAATTGGTTAAAGTGTCCTTGAATATTGTTTGGATGACCTCGGATTAGTAATTGAACGTATGAGCGTTGATGTTGGTTTGAATTTAAGTAGTTAAATTGAATATGATGGAATGTTGTCGAATTGTGTGGAAAAGAGTTACTAATGTTAGAATGCGTTTTGAATTCATTATTGATGTTGTTGGAATGGTTGTTGGTATTGTTGTTGATAATATTGACCGAGTTGAATTCTCGGGGTTGTTGAACTTATAGGGGAAATGCTGCCCAAATTTCTGTAAACAAAGTGATGGCTTGGGATGGGATTCTTAAGTGCTTATGGCTAATGTTTGGTACGTAATGACCCTATTGTAGATTTTGAGCAGCCGAGACTTAAGTTTGGATTAGCTTAGGAAGCAAACGAGGTATGTAAAGCTTACCTTTCCTTCTTTTGGCATGTCTTAGATATGGCTAAGTTATGATATGTTATGAGCTTCGGGGGTAATTCTACTCTTAAAGTCCGAGCATGTTTACGACGCTTATTTGCTTCTTGATGATGGCATCCTTATATGGTTTATATGACTTTGTATGATTGGTTTGCAAATGTTGTATAAAAAGTTTTGTTTTCAAAAAGGGTTTTGTAACTACGAACGTCCGTAACTTTCACAGACAGAACCGGATGGCTTTGATATGTTCGCAAATGATTCTATAACGTATAAGGACAATGATTTTCATAGGCAGGCCCGGATCGGGTTGGCGCTCGTCCGTGGGTCCCGCGACTTCCTTCTGTATGGTTCTGATGGCTTTTGAAAGAATTTGATATGACTATTTTTCCGACCCCCGAATATGATTATATACTTATCTGTTAAGTCTAAAATGAGGATTTCTATGCATATGATTTTGATACGTAACCTTGGTTTCTGAAGTTCGGTTTGATATGTTCCCGAGTGATATTCGGAAGAAAACCTGATTTGACTATTGTTTCGGTTTTGAAATAACAGTTCGTTTTGATTATCCTATTGGGTCTTTGTAAGTGTTTTGCATTGCATATGGTTTCCCACGATTCTGCTTGTGCATTTTGTTGTATGTCTTTCGCCGAGTCCCGGGCCGGTATGTTTTGTGCGCACTATGTGATGTTGACCGCTGGGTATTTGGCCGCGGTATGTGTATATGTGACATTGACCGCTGGGTATTTGGCCGCGGTATGTGTATATGTGACATTGGCCGCTGGGTATTTGACCGCGGTATGTGTATATGTGACATTGGCCGCTGGATATTTTGACCGCGGTATGTGTGATATTGCCGCTGGATATTTTGACCGCGGTATGTGTGATATTGCCGCTGGATACTTTGACCGCGGTATGTGTGATATTTTCACTGGATATTTTGACCGCGGTATGTGTGATATTGCCGCTGGATATTTGATCGCGGTATGTGTGATCTTGCCGCTGGATATTCTGACCGCGGTATGTGTGACATTGACGGGCGGGCGACCATATTTTCTGAGCCCTATGTATGATTTGTATTTTAAAAATAAACATTTTGGTATTTTGGTTATGCACTTATTTTCTGTACTTCTGTTTCGATTATGACTCAGATTTGTTTACTGTATCTTCTGCTTTGGGATGCGAAGTATGATGTGATATGATATATGTATTCTGGAATATGATGACATGAAGAGAGGTGATATGATATGTGATAATATGATGATATGATCTTATTTGCCGAGCCCCTCACTAAAGGGCCGGGACACGATATGCGTGCATATGATATGTTTAATTTTCCGTATATACGAGACAGAAATGTTTTTCAAAAGAAACCGAAGCGTTTTGGCATTCTGATTATCCTATTTGTCTTCTGAACCCCTTATGTATGATTTGTATGTCAGATGTAAGTACTTCGGTATTCGGGTTGTTGTGCTCACTTTCTGTACACCTTACTTCGGTTATGACTTCGTTTCGTACTTCTGCTTTGCATACTCGGTACACATTTCGTATCGACCCCCTTTCTTCGGGGCTGCGTTTCATGCCGCGCAGTACCCGCTGATTGAGTAGGTGATGTTAGCGA
This sequence comes from Lycium ferocissimum, assembly GCF_029784015.1. Lineage (NCBI taxonomy): Eukaryota > Viridiplantae > Streptophyta > Magnoliopsida > Solanales > Solanaceae > Lycium > Lycium ferocissimum. Next base: position 40,182,520 of record NC_081347.1, on the reverse strand, counting down.
AGTCGTTCCACTGGATTGGCAAGCTCCATTTCCTCGGTGCTTTCGCCGAGTCCGAGTGCTTTTGTATGGTATCTGAAGTTATGGTAGAGACTTTGCAGACAGTGTCGTGTGTGTGATATGTCAGTTTTGTACGCGGCTACGTAAGCCGATATTTCGGTGTGCATTATGTTACGAACTTCATATGTTGGCAAATTTCATGTGGTACTAGTTTTATTTGGTTTGATAAAGGTGAAAGGCATGTTTGTTTTCTGAAAAAATTTTCATTATGTACTCGTGTTATGTTTTGCGGGCCCAGTATGGTTATGAGTATTACGTGAGTCAGCGGGTTCGCTCGGCCTTAAGTAAGGGCCGGGTGCCCATCACACCCTGTCGAAAATTAGGGTGTGACAAATTGGTATCAGAGCAGTTCGTCCTAGGGGTTGTCTTCAAAGTCATGTCCAGTAGAGTCCTGTTTATGGTGTGAAGCTCGCCACATTTATAAACAGGAGGCTACGGGGCATCTAGGGTGGTTACTCTTCTTTCACATCTGAGATCGTGCCATAGAGCCAAGTCATAGGGAATGAGATTTCCTGCACTAATCTTTGATTTCAGCAGAATAGTGGCAGCGACAGAAGAAAGGGATTGATAATGTTGGAAGTTACTAAGTACACAGGTAAGCAAAGGTATGAAAGATATATGTTGGGAAAGATATTAAAGTTGCGATTGAAATACAAGTTGAAGATTAAAGGGGGTGCCGTTTGAGTTGGGCATACGAGGTATGTTTATCATTTGTGTACTGTTGATGATATTGGGAGCCCTGTGTGGCTGCGATATGATATGATATGTATATATGCATTTTGGCCCTGTGAGGCATTGTTGGTGTTTCCTGTGTACAGGTTTTGAGGTAGTAAGAAATATAGAGGAAACTCTGCCGAAATTTTTTCAGAAATAAAGAGAAAATGAGATGTAGGTTTGTAATGCGACTTGAAAGGCCGTGTTCACCGTAATGGTAAGATTTGAGTAAGTTGCGAGTATGGCTGACCTCGAGAAAGAAGTAATAGTATGATTAAGACAAGAGTACAGAGGAAGAAGTTGATCAGAAAAGGGTAAAGGGTTAAGAAGTGTTATACGATGAGGGTTGTTATGAAAATAAGTGAAGCCTAGTGAGAAAGAGCCTCTTCATGCTCGTATCCACCATAGGACTCTTCATCATACCCATCTACTCCTTCTTCTTCATAAGCCTCATGAGGTGTTGCCTCACGATTGTCCTCGGAGTAGTATTCTTCACCCTCGTACAAGTTATGATCATATTCTTCATTCGGTCTATGAGCACCATTACCATCATATTCATTGTAAGAATAGTGATGCTCATATCCCATGTCATCTCCCTCATAGCCTCCGTCACCCTCATAGTCATATCCTCCATTGCTAGAGGCATAACCTTCAAAATCATCTTCACAAGACTCGGAAGCTATGGATGACATCCTTATCTCTCCTTCTCCTTATGTCTCCTCTTCGTGTACCTACAAAACGAGCAAACAAGATTAGTAGCAAAAGCTCCTCACGTCACTCGTATTTGCACTCAAACTTACCTCTCAACCTAAGCTTCTTCCAAGGTTGGTCAAGAACCCTTTTAATCCAAATCAATTCACAAGATTGCTAACCTTTGTGGAGGAATAGATTCTTGTTAATCGAAAGACGGACGACTCGATAAAACAAAAGGACTTGAGCCAAGAAGATTCAACGATATTAAAATGAGAAAAGCTTGAAAAGAATTGGCACGAAATAATCGGACTCAAGTACTAGTTAACAACCAAGTAAGGATCAATTACTAGTTGTTAATCAGCTAGGAGAATCAAATAAATGAGAATAAGAAGTGAACAAACCTTGGCTAAACACTTATAAAAATTTGAGAAGTTTTTGGCCAACACTTAGAAAATTCGGAGTTGCTTGCAGCATGTTTTTGAAACGCCCATAATTCTTTCTACAGGACTCAGATTCACGAACGGCTTGTTGATTTGGAAAGTAGACTCTCCGAACTTGAATTTTGATATATTATGGGCCCCGTAACTCGTTTTACACACAAAGATATGCCCCCGCAAAGTTGGACCAAAATCTGTCAACACTTGGAAAATTTTTCTAAGTGTTGAAAAAAATCAAGCCTCTGAATTTGGACCCCACGCGCGCGTCAGATGATGACGTCAGCGCTGAAGTGGCGGCTGACGTGGCAGATGACGTGGCCTTTTTTTTTTTATTTGAAAAAATCAGAATATTGGATTAAATATTTCTGACTTTTTTTTTTTTGACTTGGGCCCACACAAACACCTTTTTCACCCTTTTGAGTTGACAATTTTGGATCAAACACTCCTTTTGGTCTTCTTCCTTACTATGAAGATATGAAGATGCTTATGAACTCCAAGAACACCCAAAACTCAATCTATGCCCAAATCAACTTATTTTTCTCTCAAATTTCAAATTTAAATCCTCCTTGACTAGGAGAACAAACCCCAATAAAAATTAGCTCCAAATAAACTCCGAATCACTAAACTCACTTTGTTAGTTTCTAAACTTTGCAAGAACACCTATGAAGATATGAAGATGCTCAAGAACATAAAGAACACCCAATTTTCAAATTATCTTCAAATCAACTTGTTTTTGCACCAAAATCCGGATCTAAGCCTCCCTCAACTAGGAGAACAAAGCCCAACACCAATTGAAGCCAATTTCTCCTTCAATCACCAAGACCCACTTTCAAGTTTCAAACCTTCAAGATTCAACAATGGTAGAATCTTCAAAACACACCTTCAAATGCCACGAAATTTGAAACTTAGGGGTTTTTAATATCAAGGAACTCAAATTTGACCTCAAATCCACTAAAAAACTACAACAAATTTTCGGATTTTTTTTTTTTTTGGAATTTTCGATTTTTTTTTTTTTTTGGATTTTCAAAATTCAAACCTAGGATTGAGGATTGTAGAAACAACACTCTAGCCTAAGCTCTGATACCAAATGATACGAATCGATTTGGGAATGAAGCCAAATCAATTCAAACGCGAAAAAATAAAGGATACGAAGAAAAGGGGATGAGAAAAGAGGATAAAAGTAAGACCAATTAGGGTGAATTTATGGGCAACCTTGGATATATTAAATCCAACACCTCCCAATCTAATTCAATCCTAAAAGAACCTATACTATTTGAAATCAAGGCAAGGGAAATTCAATTGAAATCCACAAATGAACAACCCTTCATGAAATCAATGGAATTAACGGTTCCAAGACCAACAATGGAATCCACCATTAAAGCTACTAAACTAGCTAAACAAACTATGATAATCCTATCATCACACAAATATTCATCATCCAAAATCTAAGTAATGAAATGAAAGACAAGCTATATATACAAGCTAAGTAAAGAAGACTAATAGGCAATTACAATGCTACCCTTAATGAAGTAGAGGGCCTTGTTTGGCTAGTCTTCTTAGTGTAGTCTTGATTTAAGAATTAGCCTTCAATAGCCAAACACGCCCCTCCTTGCATAGATGGCCCTCTAATCAACCTTGCATGCATGGCCTTCTTGCAAGCATAACCTTCTTTGCACAAATAGCCAACTCCCAACCTTGTCCAAGTTTGCACATGTAGCCAATTTGCAGAAATGTCCCTATTTGCACGTTTGGCCACTTTGCGCATTTGGTCCCCTTTCTAGTAGCTTCTTCTTCAAGCCTCGCCCAAGCCACCTCCCACACATCATAGGCCTCATTGTGAGGCTTTTATGGGCCTCCAAAGGCCTTCAATGCCATCCTTATCATCCATGCCGCTTGTAGAGCTTGAAGTTCCATATCTTGGCCTTGGATGTAAGTCTTGAAATGAGGTGTGCCAAGTAGGATCGTATCATTTGTTGAGTTTCTTAAATAGGTACCAATGACTAATCAAGGCGGAGAAATGCAAGTTCCCACCGGGGAACCTACACTTGTTGATTTGATGAGGTTGTTGCATGATATGAACAACAAGGTAGGGAGATTGAATAATCAAATGGATCACCTAGAGAATAGGATAGAAATCGCGGAATGTAAGGAGAAATGACGAAGAGAGCTTGATTGGTTCAAAACTCATGGAGTTACCTATGAAAGAGAGGGACACAAGTATGTAGTGGACAAATGTGGGAGTCTTCTCTTTGCACAACCTATTCCATAAGAGACAATGAATGCAAGGTTGCAAAAATCTCCTCCCATGGAAACCTTGTCAACTAAAGAAGATTCTTCGTGTGAACTTCAAGGTACGATAGCTAAACTCAACACTTCCAATCTTTGAATGCACAAGTTTGTGATGTGAGTGTGAGTAGTAGCTTGTCGTTGTGTGACTTTAATGATTCTTTACCATGTGATGATAATGTCATTGTTGAAAGTGTCCCTACACTAGTTGATCCTTTAGATGACCGAATTGATTCTTCTTGCAAGATTGATTTGTGTCCACCTAGTGTTGACACTTGTCCTTTGAATGAAAACACATTATCATGTGATCAACTTGAGTGTCATGCTAGTCCACTAGTTGAAGAATTTTGTGATGTGATTAATAAACCTCCGATTAGTGATGATGTGGTTCTAGTTGATCATTTGAATGAGTGTGACACCCCACCCTTGTTTGATAAATGTGGAAATGAGCCTCTTGGCTTTATCTTTGTGTCGAGTGATAAGACTCCCATTTGTGATGGTGATGTGTGTCATGTGGATAGTTATGTAAATGAAGGTACTTTGAAAAATGACATTTGTCTTTTTTAGAATGAAATTACATGCTTCGGCTTACCATTGTTCATTGATTATTCTCTCTTTAAACATAATGTCTTATTTGATGATAACATGACTAATGAGAGTGAAGTACCTAGTGGAATGTATTGTAATGTTGAAAATGTAGCCACTTTTGGGGACTACATGGCATTTGAAAATCCACTATGGAATGATGACGCTCTTCCCTATGATAGAAAACTCCCCTTGGGAAATGATAATACACTTGTAGGGAAGGACTGTTTTGAAAAGAGAGGTTATACACAAGGATGTCATCAAAATAAACAACCACAAACTTGTTGATAAAGTGTTTCAAGACATGGTTCATCAACCTCATAAACGTGCTAGGTGCATTGGTTAGTCCGAATGGCATGACAAGCCACTCATAGAGGCCAAAATTGATTTTGAAGGTTGTTTTCCACTCATCACCGGGATTCATTCGGATTTGGTAATAGCCACTTTTAAGATCAATCTTCGAAAACACACTTGAGCCACAAAGCTCATCCAACATGTTATCAAGCCTTGGAATGGGATGGCGATATTTTACCGTGATTTTATTGACGACCCTACAATCAATGCACGTCCTCCAAGTGCCATCTTTCTTTGGACCAAGAATCACCGAAACGGCACACGGGCTAAGACTCTCCTTCACTAGCCCCTTTTTAAGAAGTTCATCCACCTGCCTTTGTAATTCTTTTGTTTCTTCCGGGTTGCTCCTATAAGCTGGTTTGTTGGGAATTTGGGAACCCGGTACAAAGTCGATTTGGTGCTCAATACCTCTCAAGGGAGGTAAGCCATCGGGCATTTCCTCCAAAAACAAGGCTTCATATTCCTGCAAAAGAAAAGACATACTACTAGGCAAAGTGCTAGTAGCTTGGTTAGAATTTAGGAGAAGATCTTTGTTGACAAGACACACCATGAAGTGTCTCTCGTCAACCCCTTTTAAGTAATTACTTGGTTTGGCCAACAAACATTTCTTGGAACCATCTTGAGATGTCCCCTCTCCACTTATAACTAACAAAGTCTCCTTCTCACCCTTCTCCTTTACTTCCCTTTGATACTTCTCCCGAAGATCCTTCATCACTCTATAATCCTCACTCACTTGGTACGGGGTTAGTGGGTTAAGAATGTACTTCTGCCCCTTGACCACAAATGAGTACTTGTTAGTTCTCCCACTATGTTAGGCATCAACATCAAATTGCCAAGGTCTTCCTAGCAATAGATGGCAAGCTTGCATGGGTACCACATCACACAAACTCTCATCTTGGTACTTGCCAATGCTAAATTTGATAATGGCTTGCTTGTTGACCCTCATTTCGCCACATTCATTAAACCATTAGAGTTTGTAGGGATTAGTATGCTTGCGGGTGGGGAATTTCATAGTTTCAACTAAAAATTGGCTAACGGCATTCGTACTTCCACTATCAATGACTAAGGAGCACACCTTATCCACAATTTTGCAACGTGCATGAAACAAGTTCTCCCTTTGGTCGCTCTCTTCCCTAGCTACAACCCTCATGGCTCTTCTAGCCACAATAGCATGATTCAAGGCTTCTTCATACCTTATCTCAACCTCTTCATCGGAATCACCCTCACACTCATTTCTTTCTCCCTCCTCTTCATGAACATCCCCGCCCTCATGTTCATCATCGGTTCGATACCCATCTCTCACTATTACGATAGTCCTTCGGTTGGGACACTCACTCGCAATGTGCCCTCTCCCTTGGCACTTAAAGCATTGGATGGCAGAAGGTCGGTTATAGTTTGTGTTAGAATTGTTACCTCCTTTAGCCTTGTCATCACCTTTGGCTTTGTAGTCAAATTTGGCTTGAGGTGCTTGAGTGTTGCTCTTGGGCTTATCCCAAGTGGAAGTTTTCCACTTTTCTTTGCCTTTGTTCCAAGTTGAAAATGATTTGCTTTTGTCTTTGTAGGACCTCTCTTCTTTTAGATCCGCCTCAACCTTGGATGCATCATGGAATGCCTCTTCAAGACTATTATAGGTTTTGAGCCTCATCGGTTTAGAGATGTCTCGATTCAAGCTGGCTACAAACCTTATAATAGTGTACTCTTCATGCTCTTTTGTCTTGGAATTCATCTGCAAATCCTCAAACTCATCAAAGTACGCTTCCACACTTTTCAACCATTGTTTCAACATGTACAACCTTTTGAGTGCATCTTGGTGGTATGTGGGTGGAAGCCACCTTGTCTCCATGAGCTCAATCAAGTTGTTCCAAGTTGGGAGCTCATAGATGTGTTGTTGTGCTCTTTGTAACTTCTTGGATTCCCACCAAGTAGAAGCGTATCCCTCAAATTAAGTGAGGGCATACTTTGCCTTCAAGGCCTCGGATACATTGTTCGTGAGGAAGATGTACTCACTTTGAAATTTCTATTCAAGGAACTCTTTCGGATTGCTACCCCCTTGGAACATAGGAAGGTTCACCTTGATGGTGTTCAAATTCCGCTCATTATCTTGCCATCTTCCCTGGTCTTCATAACCTTGGGCCTTCCCTAAGTCTACATGAACTTAGAATCTAGGGTCATGGCCCGGAAACCTCTCAAAGCCTCCTCTTCCTCCCCTCCCCCAGTTATTCATTCCTCCACGCCTCCCTCCTTGTCGGTTATCATCCCACCACCTACCTTGTGGATAGTCATCATACTCTTCTTCATTCATGGGGTATTGGTAGTGGCGTTGGTATTGGTTTTGGTTAGGAAAAGGATCTTGTGTTTGGACTTGGGGTGGAGCTTGGGGTGTTTGTTGTAAGGTTACTTGAGGGATTGCCTCATTTGGGGTGTGTTGGTAAACTTGGGGATAGGTTTGTCGATTGGTGTTTTGGAATGTGGAGTTTTGGGATGGAAGGTTGGTTGTTTGGGGTGGTGGAGCTCTTTGGATAGAGATGGTTGTGGTGTTGGGATTGCACAAGGCATGGACTTGTCCCGGGGTAATGGTTAGTGTAGTGTCTTGTGTTTTATCCCTATCACCTTCATTCCGAGAACGGGGAGTGCCCATTCTACTCGAACCCTCCATTTGAACTTTCTCAATACTCATCTGTCACGACCCAACCCCGTAGGCCGTGACTAGTGCCCGAGTTGGGCACCCAAACACACTCATCGAACCCGAATCACACACAGCTGACTTACGCGTATACAAAAATCAAACTGTTTCAAACACATCTCGAACTCAATCATATATATCGGAAGCCGACAAGGCCATCGGATGGCGCATTGGCCCAAAACATATAACATACAAACACACCTGTACAGGGTAGGCACACAACCCACATATACGTCTACAGACCTCTAAACAAACCAACAGACTCATATAACGGGACAGGGCCCCGCCGTACCCCTGAACAAATACATACAAATGCAGCGAACGAGTATATACCAAAATGTAGGCTCCGAAATGAAAGGAGCACTCCAACACAGCAGGATAAGTGTCCTAAACTGCCGGGTCACCAAACTGGTCGTCTGTACCTGCAGGCATGAAACGCAGCCCCCGAAGAAAGAGGGTCAGTACGAAATATGTACTGAGTATGCAAAGCAGAAAATACAGTAAACAAATCTGAGTCACACTCGAAACAGAAGTACCGAAAGTAAGTACATTTCCAAAATGCCAAATGTTTATTTTCAAAATACAAATCATGCATAGGGCACAGGAAATATGGTCGCCCGCCCGTCGTTGGCGCCATAACACAGCATAACACCAGAAGGTTTCAAATCTCCGTACAACCCCGAACATAACACATCATCACAACGCATCATAAGCCATATCACAGCATAACTCCATAAACGGAACCCGGCCCTATGGCGAGGTCTCGGGAACCGTAACACAGCATAACACCGGAATATATCATAGTGCGCACGACAACAAACCGGCCCGGGATCCGGTGAAAGATGTACCAACAACACGCACGAACAGAGTCGTGAGTGACCATATGCATAAAATCGTTATCATAGGTTCAAAAAGTAGGTAAAGTGACCATACTTGGGAATTGGGAAAATCGTCATACCAAACTCTTTCAAACGTTATCAGAAATGTACAAAGGAAGGTCGCGGGACCCACGGACGAGTGTCAACCCGAGCCGGGCCCGCCTATGGAAAACATACTCATCACACGTCATACAACCTCCCACAATGATATCGAGGCAATCCGAGCCCTTAGTCGAAAGTTATGAACGTTCGTAGTTTCAACATTGTATAAGAATAAAGCTCTTTTGAAAACCAAACTTTTATGCAATTTTAAGAAAAATCAATTATTCCAAAAACATCAAAGCCAATATTTTTCTCACATCAACGTACGAATACCAAGAGGCAAACGCGAATCATAGACATGCTCGGATTGTGAGAATAGAATTTCCTCGAGGCTCGTGTCGTAGCCTATGTACAACTAAGACATGCCAAAAGAAAGAAGAGTTAAGCTTTACATACCTCGCTCGCACACAACGCTAATCCAAATCAAACCTATATCTCGAGTTCTCCAAGATCTACATAACATCAATAAATACCGACGTCAACCAAGCATTTAGAAACTCATTTCCAAACTAACACATAATCCTACGGAAATTTGGGCAAACTTCCCACGAAAATAGACCAACCCGAGAATTCAACTCGGCCAAATTCAACAACACAACAACACCAACAATCATTCCAACAATATCCATAATCAATTCGAAACGCATTCGAACATTAAAAATTCTTCTCCACACATTCCAACAACATTCCAATTATGCTCACTACAACTACATACATACAAACCAACATGTAATCAAACAAACGCATATTCAATTATCAATCCAAAACCATTCAAACAATATTCAAGAACTCTTTAAATAATTCATACAATATTTCCAACAATCCAACAAATACTCCATTCCACCCGAAATGGTCCCCAAACCCGAGAACCTCAACTCTAACACATTCCTCGATTTCAAGTCATGATTTACTCCAACAATCCACACTCTAACCATGCCATTTCCATAAACATAAAAATTACACTAAATACACAAAATCTTCCAAGAAAACTAACTCATTTCTTGACACACATAAAAGGCCATATTCGGCCAACACGCCCATATATATATACTTCATGATTTCATTCATTTCAACATTCTACAATAACCAAACATGCTACATAGAGCTCATGCACCACTTTTAACATAACACACACATGCACGGCCAAGTTCCATACACACGGCCTCAACTCCAAATACAAAATTTCCATGAATTTCATCCATATCAACATTCAACAACACACATAAACCTTCCATAACTCATAAAACAAGATTAGAACTTACCTTTCTTCACAACTCCTCAACTTGTCTAAAGTTGGCCAAGGATGAAAACGAACAATCCAACGCTTGGAACAACAACTCCACGCTACTAAGCACCCTCCAATTAGTAGGTTTGCTTGAAGAAATAATTTTTTTGGTGGCTAATTCTTGGCCTCACTTTTTCTTGTTCTTGGCCGAAACCCTCTCCTTTCTCTTCTCCAAGTATCTTGATTTTTCCTAAGTCTTGAGATGATGATATAATGGTCCCTTAAGTCATTCCTTTTTTTCATATAATAGCCAACCATGTGGCCATGGCCCACTCCAAAGGTGGCCGGCCACATGGCCCTATTTTACTCCCTCCTTTTTTTTCAATAATTAGCAACTTCTCATTATTCCATCTTTGGTCCCGAAGTTTCTTTGATGTTTCCATACCACTAACATCATACACACTTAGGTCTTACGACAAAATCGAAGGTCACACGTCTCGACTCCGCACCCCGGAATGGTCCTGACCTTAACTTATCATAGTTAACCCGAATCGTCCCGACGTTCAAAATACGGGATATAATATTCTTCCCCCCTTTGGAACATTCGTCCTCGAATGTTTAACTAGTCTTATAAGGTCGCATACGGATCTCGGGGAGAATTCCCGTTATTACCATAACACATAGCCGTACCAGCCAATCATACTCTTTCCTTCCCTCTTTATCTCGTTGCTAACTTTAATTCGAACTCTTCTACTGCTCGTTGGCTTAGATTCCGTCTTTCAACTTTCCGTTCACACATCATGCTGCAATCCTAGCTTCTCATTTGCCTCTTACATCTGAACTTGCAAGATTTCCAAAAAAAACTTCCCAGGGGGTCACCCATCCTAAATTTGCTCTCACCCCAGCACGCTTAACCTCGAAACTCTGATGAAATACGATGCTTTACCCCCAATATAATCGCGTCCGCCTCATCACATGACTTTCATCACATAATCTGGAGTAAATTGAAGCTCCAACAGATTTCCAAACGCTCTCATAACACACTTACTATTTTAGCCCTCTCCAACCCTCGACACTAACTTCTCACCTACGGACATGCCTACTTCCCATTCCAGATACCCAAATTCCCTGTGGCAACAGACATACCTTAATCGTCGTTATTTATAATTACCTAATTATCGGCTTTCGGATCCTTACTCGCTGCTATCAAACAACATTCATACAACAAACACACATACATAAAAATATTACAATAAAGGCTCATATACCTGTATCCGCATTCGGTGCCGCCTCTGGATCCCGCCTACCTGCCAAAGCGTATATGCGGTTCGAAGGACCGCTAGCACTGGGACTCCGCCGCGACCTCTGCCACGGCCTATCGGTGCCGGCACACCCTGACCCGTAGGGCGCATAGCTGCCGAAGAAGATGAACCGGCAATCGACCCGGTGGGCTGAGCCGCACTGCCCAAACCAACCCTAATCGGGCATTCCCTCATCAGATGGCCCTGACGGCCACAATTAAAACAAGCACCGCTGGCTCGGAAACACTCTCCCGGGTGAGGCCTCTCACAGTGGGGGCACGGAGGTCTGGGTGGTCTCATCTGACTGGAACCTCCGCTTGCCTGAGGACCTGAGGACACGGAACTACGATCCCCCCGGACGGTCCTATGTCGTCAAATCGCCTACTAACGGGTGTATCCCGGCCGGCGGCGGAAATATCCACCGGACGATGCGGGGCTGCCCGCCTCGGGAATCTCCCGAATACCCGCGATCGGCCTCTTGGGCGGCCTCCTATCACGATCTCTCTTTGGCCGATGTCGCTCGGTGCCGGTCCTCCATCCCCCCGGGCGTGCGCACACGCAACGGGCGATGTCCATATCGGTCGCGACGCCATTGTCATGCGGCTATCAATCAAGTAGGCGTCCAACGATCCTATCACATATCGATGCATTCGGTCGGCCATATCCGCCACTATAGCGGTGCATACCGGGCCGAGAATCAAATTCCAAATTATACTCACGAACACTCCGACCCTCTCGTCGTATACGCAAAAATCTATCAACTCTCGCCCTCCGCAATTCCGGGGGCAAGAAGTGACGGAGAAAGGCAGCCGTAAACTCGTCCCACGTGGCTGGGGAAGCACCCTCACCCCTGGATAGCTCCCAGGACTCATACCAATTAAGTGCAATATCTCGCAACCTGTGCGAGGCTAGCTCAACAGACTCGGTCTCGGAAGCTCTGACCAGTCCCAATGAGCGTCTCATCTGCCGAATGAAATCATGGGGGTCCTCGTCGGGCTTAGACCCGAAAAACTCAAGGGGACTGCATGTCAGGAAATCGCGAACCCTCAGGCTGTCACGTCTGTCATCATCATCAGTACCTCGGTGTCCGCGTCCGCGGGCTTGTCCTGCCACTATCGTCGTCAGCAGCTGTACGGCCTCCCTCAATGTCCTGTCCTCAGTACCCGGCTGGGGAGCCGGGGGCGCTGAGGGACCTGCTCCAGCGTCCCTTGGTGGTGGAGTGGCCGAACCTTCCGACTGAAGCACAATACCGGGCGTAGTCCGAGCACGAGCCCGTGTAACTCTCGGTGCCCGACTAGCCTCTCCTGCCATCGCCTTGCCCTTCTGGGCGGCCGTTGCCTTCTTCGGAGGCATCACTGAGAAATACAACAATCGGTCAGAAAAAGGGTCATCCTAATAACACAGCCCTACCGCACGATCTAAGATTCAAAGAAAAGTAACACCCTAGATGTCCTGTAGCCTCCTGTTTATAGATGTGGTGCACAACACACCGATAAACAAGACTCTACGAGACACGGCCTGTAGACATTCCGAGGACAAACCGCTCTGATACCACTTTTGTCACGACCCAACCCCGTAGGCCGTGACTAGTGCCCGAGTTGGGCACCCAAACACACTCATCGAACCCGAATCACACACAGCTGACTTACGCGTATACAAAAATCAAACTGTTTCAAACACATCTCGAACTCAATCATATATATCGGAAGCCGACAAGGCCATCGGATGGCGCATTGGCCCAAAACATATAACATACAAACACACCTGTACAGGGTAGGCACACAACCCACATATACGTCTACAGACCTCTAAACAAACCAACAGACTCATATAACGGGACGGGGGCCCCGCCGTACCCCCGAACAAACACACACAAATGCAACGAACGAGTATATACCAAAATGTAGGCTCGAAATGAAAGGAGCACTCCAACACGACGGGATAAGTGTCCTAAACCGGCGGGTCACCAAAGCGGTCGTCCGCCTGCGGGCATGAAACGCGACCCCGAAGAAAGGGGTCGGTGCGAAATATGTGCGAGTATGCAAAGCAGAAAATACAGTAAACAAATCTGAGTCACACTCGAAACAGAAGTACCGAAAGTAAGTACATTTCCAAAATGCCAAATGTTTATTTTCAAAATACAAATCATGCATAGGGCACAGGAAATATGGTCGCCCGCCCGTCGTTGGCGCCATAACACGGCATAACACCGAAGGTTTCAAATCTCCGTACAACCCCGAACATAACACATCATCACAACGCATCATAAGCCATATCACGGCATAACTCCATAAACGGAACCCGGCCCTATGGCGAGGTCTCGGGAACCGTAACACAGCATAACACCGGAATATATCATAGTACGCACGACAACAAACCGGCCCGGGATCCGGTGAAAGATGTACCAACAACACGCACGAACAGAGTCGTGAGTGACCATATGCATAAAATCGTTATCATAGGTTCAAAAAGTAGGTAAAGTGACCATACTTGGGAATTGGGAAAATCGTCATACCAAACTCTTTCAAACGTTATCAGAAATGTACAAAGGAAGGTCGCGGGACCCACGGACGAGTGTCAACCCGAACCGGGCCCGCCTATGGAAAACATACTCATCACACGTCATACAACCTCCCACAATGATATCGAGGCAATCCGAGCCCTTAGTCGAAAGTTATGAACGTTCGTAGTTTCAACATTGTATAAGAATAAAGCTCTTTTGAAAACCAAACTTTTATGCAATTTTAAGAAAAATCAATTATTCCAAAAACATCAAAGCCAATATTTTTCTCACATCAACGTACGAATACCAAGAGGCAAACGCGAATCATAGACATGCTCGGATTGTGAGAATAGAATTTCCTCGAGGCTCGTGTCGTAGCCTATGTACAACTAAGACATGCCAAAAGAAAGAAGAGTTAAGCTTTACATACCTCGCTCGCACACAATGCTAATCCAAATCAAACCTATATCTCGAGTTCTCCAAGATCTACATAACATCAATAAATACCGACGTCAACCAAGCATTTAGAAACTCATTTCCAAACTAACACATAATCCTACGGAAATTTGGGCAGCACTTCCCCTGAAAATAGACCAACCCCGAGAATTCAACTCGGCCAAATTCAACAACACAACAACACCAACAATCATTCCAACAATATCCATAATCAATTCGAAACGCATTCGAACATTAAAAATTCTTCTCCACACATTCCAACAACATTCCAATTATGCTCACTACAACTACATACATACAAACCAACATGTAATCAAACTAACGCATATTCAATTATCAATCCAAAACCATTCAAACAATATTCAAGAACTCTTTAAATAATTCATACAATATTTCCAACAATCTAACAAATACTCCATTCCACCCGAAATGGTCCCCAAACCCGAGAACCTCAACTCTAACACATTCCTCGATTTCAAGTCATGATTTACTCCAACAATCCACACTCTAACCATGCCATTTCCATAAACATAAAAATTACACTAAATACACAAAATCTTCCAAGAATCATTAAAAAACTAACTCATTTCTTGACACACATAAAAGGCCATATTCGGCCAACACACCCATATATATATACTTCATGATTTCATTCATTTCAACATTCTACAATAACCAAACATGCTACATAGAGCTCATGCACCACTTTTAACATAACACACACATGCACGGCCAAGTTCCATACACACGGCCTCAACTCCAAATACAAAATTTCCATGAATTTCATCCATATCAACATTCAACAACACACATAAACCTTCCATAACTCATAAAACAAGATTAGAACTTACCTTTCTTCACAACTCCTCAACTTGTCTAAAGTTGGCCAAGGATGAAAACGAACAATCCAACGCTTGGAACAACAACTCCACGCTACTAAGCACCCTCATATTAGTAGGTTTGCTTGAAGAAATAATTTTTTTGGTGGCTAATTCGTGGCCTCACTTTTTCTTGTTCTTGGCCGAAACCCTCTCCTTTCTCTTCTCCAAGTTTCTTGATTTTTTCCTAAGTCTTGAGATGATGATATAATGGTCCCTTAAGTCATTCCTTTTTTTCATATAATAGCCAACCATGTGGCCATGGCCCACTCCAAAGGTGGCCGGCCACATGGCCCTATTTTACTCCCTCATTTTTTTTCAATAATTAGCAACTTCTCATTATTCCATCTTTGGTCCCGAAGTTTCTTTGATGTTTCCATACCACTAACATCATACACACTTAGGTCTTACGACAAAATCGAAGGTCACACGTCTCGACTCCGCACCCCGGAATGGTCCTGACCTTAACTTATCATAGTTAACCCGAATCGTCCCGACGTTCAAAATAAGGGATATAACATCATCATCCGTTCATCTATACCCTTCAACTTCCCATTCACACCATTCATCTCTCCTCTCATCTCTTCCATTCCCACTTGCATGCCCGAGATTTGATTCACAATCATAGCCAATGAACTTACTATAGATGACATATCTACCACCTCTTACGTCCTATCGCCTTGGTTAGACATGATGACTTGCAAAACTAGCAAACAAGATTAGCAATAAAAGCCTCACTTCACTCGTATTGAACTCTCAACCTTACCACACTCCGTGCTCTTTCGAAGTTGTTGATGAATCGCTCGCCCAATCAAATTCACACGTTGTTTATCCTTTGTGGTAAGTGGATTTTTGTTTAGATGAATGACGGACGACTCAAAGCAAAAAAGGACGAGAGCCAATAAAGTTTCAACGAAATAAAACGAAGAAAAGCTTGAAAGAAATTAGCACGAAAGAAATGCGGACACAAGAACTAGTAGACACAAGTAGGAACAACTACTAAATGGCCACTAGTTAAGAGACACTAGAAAATGGAATGCTAAAATCGGAAAATAAATAAAATTTCGGGCCCGGGTAGGTGATAACTTGAAAATGCGGCCGTGAAGCCCCGAGTGATCTAAGGTATCAATTTGAAACAACTAAAATTTTTAAAATTCTATACTCGTTATTTTTTTTTTAAATTTTTTTTTTTTTTGCTCCCTACCAAAGGATTAGGGACACAATCAAACAAGCACTTCTAAGAAAATTTTGAAATCGGAATGAATTAGAAGTGATAGAAATCGACGTTGAATCAAGAAACGAGCACCTTAGAATTGTTGCGGAAGATAGTGTTATATCACCTTTCACGACCAACTTACACGGGCCGTATAATATTATACGGTCCGTATAATACGTCCGTATTCGAAGGACGAAATGAACAGAATGTCTCCAAGTCAGCTTCTATTTCACGACCAGGTTTCACGGGCCGTATAAAATTGTACGGTTTGTATAATACGTCCGTACTTGAAGACCAAATTTTAACAGAAACTGTCCAAACCAGCTCCTATTCCACGACCAAGTTTCACGGGTCGTATAAAATTGTACGATCCGTATAATACGATCGTATTCGATGGATCAAATGTAACAGAAACTCTCCAAACCAGCTCCTGTACCACGATCAAGTTTCACGGGCCGTATATAATTGTACGGTCCGTATAACTTGATGACAACAACTTCAGTGAAATTCGACTGTACCTCGTTTGGTTCGGGAATTGTGCTAGATTTTCTGAATTTGCTGACTTCTTGGGACCCACTCAACCTTGTATTTACCCTTTTTGGCTAGAAAAATAGCTTTTCAACTTTTGACTTGGATTCCTTGGATCTAACTATCCTTTTTATCCTCTTCTTCACCAAGAACAAAGATGAATAATGAAGAACACTCAAAATCCCAATATGGTCCAAATCAACTCGTTTTCATCCCAATTTCAGATCTAAGCTCCTTATCACTTAGACAACAAAGCCCAATACGAATCAAAGCTCAATTTCACCAAAATCAACTAAACTCACTTTGAGTTCTTCAAGCTTTGATGAACCTCTAATGGTGAAAACTTCAATTCTTACCCAAATGGCTTCAATTTTCGTTTCTAGATGTTTTCCACCACAGCAAACTCAAATCTATCTTCAAAAACACTCAAATCAAACAACAAAAATGATTTTTGAATTTTTTTTGGATTTTTGAATTTTTTGGGATTTTCGAATTTTGAGCCTAGGATTAGAAATTGTAGGAACAATCTCTTAGCCTATGCTCTGATATCAAATGATAAGATTCAACCAAGGGGAGATAGAAGGATAGATACTAGACCCAAAGGATAGTAAATCTATGGGCAAAATTGGGTATATCAAACCTAATCCCTCCCAATTTGGTTCAACCCTAAGAACCTAAGTAATTTCAATTCAAAGAAAAGGACTCAAATGATTCCACAAATGAGCAACCTAATATGAATTCAATGGAACTTGCAATTCAATGCACAACTAAGAAATTACACTTAGTCAATAGTCAACCAAACAAACTATCTATTAACTAAATCTCTCAAAATATAAATTCACACAATATCCAAGCTAAGTCTTCCAAATAGATGAAAATAACTATTTATACTAATGCTTATTACACCAAAAGGCCTTAAAGTGGCTCTTTTGCAAAAATACCTACATGGGTCTTCAATTGCATCCAAAGCCTCATACCTTGCAATTATGACCTCCAATTGCCATTCTAACCTCATAACTTGCAAGTATGACCTCCAATTGAAATATTAGCCCCATAGTTGCACTTTTAGCCATTTTACGCTTCTAGCCACTTTGCAACTCTTCCAATGCCAACTCCCAAACGTTGTAAATCCGCGAAGTCTTCTCTCCAATCTGCTCCAAGGCATCCTTTTTCATGAACAAGGCTTACAACTCTTGAAGTTCTCTTGCTTGACTTCTTGTGAAAGGCTTTGTGCTTGTTCGGTTCGTAACATCCTCCCCTTCTTGGAGAAGATTCGTCCTCGAATCTAAGGGCATACCTACAACACAAGAGGAAAGATCACTCACATTGAAAACATTATGAACATTATACTCACTTGGTAAGTCGATCTTGTAGGCATTGTCATTGATCTTTTCAGGCACTTTGAATGGCCCATCTCCCCTTGGGCTCAATTTCCCTTTTCGCATTTGCGGGAACCTTTCTTTTCGAAAGTGAACCCAAACCCAATCATCGGGTTGGAAGTCCACCTTTCTTCTACCATGATTTTTTCTCTTGGCTACCTTGGTGTTGACCTTGTCAATGCTCTCCTATACCTTGGCATGGATTTTCATCATTTCGGCTGCCCTTTGCTTTGCATCTAAACTCACAACAACATCACTAGACAAACGGGTTAAGGTTAAAGGAATCAAAGGATTAAAGCCATAACATACTTCAAATGGAGTCATGCCAATATAGGAATGGAGGGACCGATTGTAAGCAAACTCAATCAAAGGTAAACGGTCCTCCCAAGAAGTGGGCTTTCCTGTAATCACACATCTAAGCATACTGTTATATCCCGCATTTTTGCACATTATGATAGGTTGGAGATAAAACCATTCCGGGATGCAAAGTCGAGACTTTTGACCTTCGATTTCGTTTTAAGACCTAAAGCGTGCATGAATTTGTTGGCATGGAACAATTAGGAAAATTTGGGACCAAAATTGGAATTAATGGAAGATGGAAATCATGCAAAAATGAGGCCTTTGGCCGTGTGGCCTTGAATGGTCCCACACACTTTTGTGGACAATTTTAATTGGTCCAACACATGTGTGTGGGCCATAGACACATGTGCAACTCTTGTGGGAGCTTAAAAGATGATCACTAAGTCATCTTATTCATTCCAACACTTAGAAAAAAAAAGCAAGAAGTTGAAGACTAAGTGAGGCTCTCGGCCAAGAGAGGGAGAAAACCAACTTCAATTAAAGCCATCCCAAAATTATTTTCTTGATGTAAACCCACTAATTTGAGATCCCTAAGTAGCGTGGAAGCGTTGTTCGGGTCATCCAATCACCCGTTGTGTAGATCGCAAACCCTAGCTTAGTGTGGAGTTGAAAGAAGAAAGGTAAGATTCGATCATGTTTTATGTGTTATAAAGGTTGTATGTATGTTGTAGTATGTTAAAATGGATGAAAATCATAAAATATGGCATGTTGGAGTGAAGGTGGTGTGTGTAGCATATAGCCGTGTGAGGTGTGTGTGTTGTGTTGTATTTAAGTGATGAATTAAGTTTTATGTAGTATGTTAATTGTTGTAGTGTGAAGAAATGAGTGAGAATTATCAATATGTGCATGTTGGTATGTTGGCCGAAAATGGGTCATGTTATATGACAAAGAACGCATTAATGTCGCTTAGTGTTTTAGTGGTTGTCGTAATGAATTCTATGTTGGAAATGAGCTTTTAATGATTCAAGATTGATGTTGTAAATGTATGGGCTGAATTGAGGGTTATTATGCGTTTGATGTAATTTGTGTATTTATGATAATGATATTGTTATGGTATGGATTATTGATGCAAATCATGATTCGGAAGTTAGAAATGGACTATAGTTGTGTTCTCGGGTTCGAGACAGTTTTCGGGTAAATTGGAGCCATGGTTGGATTGTTGGAAATATTGTATAAATTATTTAAGATATCCTTGATTGTTGTTGATATGGATTCGGATGAGTATTTGAATGTATAAGCGTTAATGTTGGCTTGAACGTAAGCCGTTGAATCAAATATATTGAAAGTTGTTGAATGATGAAAAAGGGGCTTATTAATGTTATATTACCTTTCGGATTGATTATTGATGTTGCTAGGTTGGTTGCTGTTGTTGTTGATTGTCGATTTGGCCGAGTTAAATTCTCGGGGTGGCCTATTTACAGGGGAAATGCTGCCCAAATTTCTGTAGAATTTGATGTTCGTTTGGAAATGAATTCCTAAATACCTTTGGCTAATGTTTGGCATATTATGACGTTGTGTAGATCTTGGGGAGTCCGAGACGTAGGTTGATATTAGCTTGAGTTTGGAGTAGCTTCGAGAGCGTTTGAGGTATGTAAAGCGTAACCCTTCCTTCTTTTGGCATGCCTTAGTTACAAATAGGCTATGACACGAGCCTCGAGGTAATTCTATTCTCGCAATCCGAGCATGTTTATGACTTTTATTCGTTCTTGGAAATTCGTATGTTGATATGATGAAATATTGGCCTTTATGCCTTTGAAATAATTGATTTTCAACTTTTGCATAAAAAGTTTGGCTTTTAAAAGTTCCGTAACTACGAACGCCCGTATCTTTCACAGAAAGGATCGGATTTCCTCGATATGCTCGTAGGTGATTGTATGGCATATGATAAGTATGTTTTTCATAGGCGGGACCGACTCGGTCGACACCCATCCGTGGGTCCCGCGACTCTTCTTTCGTAATCCTGACGACTTTTAAAAGAATTTGATTTGACTATTATCCTGATTTCAAGTATGATTAGTTTACCTACCTTTTAAGTTTATGATAATGATCTTATGCACATGATTTTGGTACGTGACTATGGTTTACGAAGTTCGGTTTGGTATGTTCCCGAGTGATATTCAAGAAGAAAATCTGATTTGACTACTGTTTTGGCTTGTAAATGATGGTTCGTTTTGGTTAACCCATTGAGTCTTTGAAAATGTTTTAAACTATATTTGGTTACTCACGATTTTGTTCATACATTCTGTGGTTATATGGTTCGCCAAGTCTCGGGCCGGTTATGTTATTGTGTGCACAATGTTGTGTTCGAGGTATGATGTGTTCGCCCGCCGCGCCCCTTTTGGCCGGGAACCGTATATATATTATTTCGCTTTTATGATGTGTCGGTACGCCGAGCCCCTTTCGGTCGGCATCGTGTATGTATACTACGTTATATGTTATAGGTATGGATTTTTGGAATATGTGATTTGTTGGAATCAGAGGCGGTGGTGGGGCAAACCCAATGGTGGGGCAAACCCAGTAGTGAGGTAACATTCCACACTGGTTTAGGCCAATCCCACATTGGTTTAGGCCAATCCCATATTGGTTTAGGCCAATCCCACATCGGTTAATGGCATCTCATATGACCGGTCATGATGTTATGATGCGCTACGGTATGTTTACGATTATGGTATTATTTATGGATCGGGCCGTACGTTCCTCGGCATTTGGTTAATTGTCATCTTATATGATATGTTTGATTTTTCGTATATATATATATATATATGTTTGTGGTTGAGACAGCTTGATATAATCTGAAACAGCGTCTAATATTTGTATACGCATAAGCTATTTGTTTGTGATTCGGATTAATAAAAAAAAAATGAGGCATTTTGGTATTCTGGTTATTATGTTTACTTTCTATACCTCTGTTTCGATCATGACTCAGATTTGTTACTATATCTTCTGCTTTGCATACTCAGTACATATTCCGTACTGACCCCCTTTCTTCGGGGGCTGCGTTTCATGCCGCAGTACAAATACGCGTTTTGGTGTTCCACCGGCGTAGGATTTCCATTCTCGTTCGCAGTGCTCCCTTTGTTCTCGGGAGCCAATATTTTGGGTATATACTCTTCCGATGTATATGATTATGTTTATTCGGGGGTACGGCGGGGCCCTGTCCCGTCATCTGATTCTGTTGTTCTGTATTAGAGGTCTGTAGACATAGATGTGGGTTATGTACAGTTTTGTTCGGATGCGACGTGCGAGTTGTATTTGGGCGGCCCATCCGCCGTGGCAGTCTTGTCGGCTGCGTGTATGTATGCTTTGCTATGTTATGTACATTATGATAGCCTTGCCGGCTTCTGTACAGCATATATATTTGTATGCGTCAGTTTGGAGACACGTCTGATACTGATTTATGTACGAGTCGTTGTATGCCAAATCTGGTTAGTGAGCGCGTATGGGTGCCCAGCTCGGGCACTAGTCATGGCCTACGGGGTTGGGTCGTGACACATACTCCCTATCACTACTTCGGTTTGACCATCCGTTTGAGGGTGGCAAGAAGTAGAGAACATGAGCTTGGTACCAAGTATACCCCAAAGACTCTTCCAAAAGTGACTAAGAAACTTGGAATCCCTATCACTAACAATAGTGCGGGGAACTCCATGCAACTTAAGAACTTGATTCACAAACAAGGATGTTACATGAGATGCATCATCACATTTATGGCATGGTATAAAATGAGACATTTTTGAGAACCTATCTGCCACAACAAAAATGCTATCATGACCCCTTTTGGTTCTTGGGAGACCCGTGTTATAGCACTAGTCCATTGCCTCATTTGCCACACATAAAATATTATTTGCAGTCATCGTCGTCACACTTTTCCGTCTTAAATCATTTTGAGACTTTATCCTTCTATACACCGAACTCTTTATTTGCATGCTTGTAATTGACCAAACCCTCCGGCCTCGGGTAATTTACTCATGTTGGACGGTTCAATTTCCTAGTCCAAAATACGGGGTATTATAGCTTGGACCCTATTTCATTCAAATAAATGTTGAACCTTGACGAATTTTTTTTTCTTCGATCCGTTTAACTTGTAGTCCTTACGACATATGTGTAATATCATCCTAACAACCTATAAGCTTGGGGGTAACATCATTTTCTCCTACTTATGTCTTTTAACTTCATAGGATTTCTAATACATGAAAACATAGGATGTAACATTGACGAGTCGATAAAAGGTATAGTTGATTGAGAGTCGGCGAGAATGAGTTACGTCTTAGGATTACTTGAGTCTATTTAAGTTGTGGCATCTTTATTCTTGCATATTCAGATGAGATGTGATTGTTGCGTGAGCTGAAGGAAGGAAGTCTACAGAAATGGACTAAGTGATATGAGGAAACTTTTGTGAGGTTCATGATTGGTAGCTAGTGATAAACATATTTCAGTGAACCGACATATTGAGGTTTATAAGAAGTGGCTTGGTGGTACATCGAAGTTTCGTAACATTCTACAGTGGATGAGTTAGCGTGCTTTAAGAGAAAAGATTTGTGGACTCCCTATCATTTGAGGTCTAGAGGTATATTTTTGAGGTGGACTGTCACACCCTTAATTCGATAGGGTGTGATGGGCACCCGACCCTTACCTAGGGCCGAGCGAACCCACTGACTCTCGTGACACTTACAATCGTACTGGGCTGGGCCCTTAAGTCGTACAATGAAAACATAACGAAAACCTTACCAAACATGCTTTTGGTCTTCCTGAACTCAAATAAAATCTATAATCATAAGAAACTGTAACATAATACATAACGATACACTGGCTTTTGGAGCCACTTATACAACCGACATACTGTACACGTGACACTGTCTGCAAAGTCTCTAACACCGAACATGATACCATAACATAATACTCTAACTCGGCAGCACTCCGGAGCAATTGGAGCTCGCCAATCCCGCTGGGACATCTTCTACTAATTTCTTCAAACTCATCCGGGTGTGCACGCGGCATGAAACGCGCCCCCCCGAAGAAAGGGGGTCGACGAAATATGTACTGAGTATGTAAAGCATGAAAGGTAGTAAGCGGGATCATACTGAAATAAAGAGTACAGAAAATCATAAGACTTGTCTTTGAAAAACATGTGTCATGCATATCAATGTCATATGATCATCGTATAAACATATAGCGTGTCCCGGCCCTCTAATGAGGGACTCGGTAAGTAAAATCATATCATCATCATGTATGCATGCTTATACATATATATATATATATACCGTACCCGGCCCTCTAGTGAGGGACTCGGTGAATAGCGTGTCCCGGCCCCGCTAGCAAGGGACTCGGTATGCCATCCTGGCCGCCATCCCCATATCATCACATCATCATAGCGTGTCCCGGCCCTCTAGTGAGGGACTCGGTAGTAATCATATATATACCGTACCCGGCCCTCTAGTGAGGGACTCGGTGAACAATGCAGAGGAATGTGCACGAATACGTACCCGGCCCGGGACTCGGTGAAAGACATATTGAGCTTGCACGAGAGAGTAGTGAGAAACCATATGCACATAAAATCATACTCACAGACTCAATGAAGTAGTCCATACGGAATGTCATTTGAAAATCGGACCATAGCTATATCAAATATCTTTCGGACGTTATTCGGAAACATAGCATATATCATAAACGTATTAGCAAAACCATAAGGATCATAGTCATATGCCAACCAATCCGAGTCCGCCTCGGAAGGTTACAAACATTATTCACTTTGGAACTTTCTACGAACAAATCAAAGCGATCCGAGCCTTTCTGTGAAAGTTACGGACGTTCGTAGTTTCGGAATCGTTTAGGAACAAAACTCTTTTGAAAATAAAACCTTTATGCAACTTTTGAAATTTAATTATACAAATGACATAAGGACCACATTAAGAATACGAGTATCAAGAAACCTATAAGAATTATGAACATGCTCGGATCACGTAATAGAATTACCTCGAGATTCGTGTCATAACTTACCTTCAACTAAGACATGCCAAAGAAAGAAAGGTTGAGCTTTACATACCTTAGCCGCTTCCTAAGCTAATCCGAACTTGCGTCTCGACTTCTCACGATCTACATTAATGTCGCTAGGTATCAACCATTAGCCATAACACTTAAGGATCCAATTCCGAATTAACACTTTGTCTACAAAAATTTCGGCAGCATTTCCCTTATAACTTCAACATCCCCGAGAATTCAACTCAGCCAAATCAACAACAACCAAACCAACAACCATACTAACAATATCCATAAGTGATTCAAAACGCATTCTAACATTAATAATTCCTTTCTACACAATTCGACAACATTCCATTTATATTCAAATAAGCTACGTGCATTCAACCCAACATCATTGATCATACGTTCAAGTGTTAATCCAAGACCATTCAAACACGATTTAAGAACATTCCAAGCAATCCATACAATATTCAAAACCACCCAAACAATAAGCCACTCCACCCGAAATTGCCAATTTCCATAGGAACAACGACAATATATTTCTTTCTTCCAAATTCATCAATATAATCCATACATTTACAACATTATTTTCGTAAATTCAAGAAACCACATTAAAATCACAACAAGTCCCAAATCAGCCCACAACGATTAGGATTTCCATTCGAGTCATCAAACCTTCATTTTCATCACATAATATCCATAACAACATCAACCAAACACTAAATGAAATTTGTTCATCATGCCTACATCAAACAACATATACACGGCCACACTTCACACACCATAATTTCATGAACCTCATTCCTTTATACATATCACAACATGCATAAACACCTATAAAACATGTAAGGAAGATTGAACCTCACCTTTCCCTCCATTTTCTACTCTCTACCGGGCTTTGGACAAGGTAACAACGGGTGATTTTCTTGCTCCAACAACCCCTCCATGTTGTAGAGGACCTTCCAATTGGTAGGAATGCATGAAGAAATAATTTTTTTGATCATGATTCTCCATGGGCCATGTTCGGCCGAACACTCTCCCTCTCTTCCTCTCCAAGTTTCCTTGAATTTTCTAGAGTTGCAAATGGTGGCTTATGTATTATTTTAGCACCACTTATATATATATATATATATATATATATATATATATATATATATATATATATATATATATATACAAAGGGGCACATGGCCGGTCATGTGCCCTTTATTTTCCTCCAATTTTTCTCAAATTTTCTAGAATTTTCTTAAACTATAAAAGATGAATTTGTAGTCTTTCTTAGTCATTCCATGCATGTGCATATATATAGCTCCACAAAATATGTAATGTACACATGTGCCATCTCATGGCATGAAAATATTGGCCAACCATGGATGGGGCTCACTTTCCACTATACATGGCCACTTTGGCTTTTCATGGCTATTTCATGAAATAATTTTTTCTAAATTCCAAGTTTGCCCTTACTTTTCCTTGTTCCAATCTTACCCTTAATGCTCCATACCAATAAAAGATGAACGTGCAACTTATGCATTCTTAACAAACCGAAAAATATAACCTCGTCCTTAACTTCCCGCCATTAACTCGGAATATTCAAATGTTCAAAGCGCGAGGTATAACAGAGACCCTACTCATGGTAATATATTATGTTGCAAGTAATACTGAGTGGATAAAACGGGTAAGTGCTTTTGGTTATTAAAGACTTGGGGGTAGATGCGTGAGATTTAGAGCGGCAGTGTAAGATTGGATACTTTCAGAAAATTTATGGGTATATCGAGGTGTTACAATGAGAAGGTTCGATGGTTAAATGATTTTTATATGAGGCTTCAGGTTTTGCATCGAAAAGTTCGAGGTTGTATCGGATTTGCGTGTCGGGTAAAGGTTGGGAAACATGAAGATTGGAATCGTAAGGTATAGCTCTTCGGTACTAAGTTGATAGCTTGGATAGGACTCAACTTTCAGAGTCGAGGGTTGCAGACGTGGTTTGTTATGCGTGAGTAAAAGATTAGAATCGATCGCCACAGATGTGTGGTAGGATTGTGATTGGTTTTGAAAATTCAAAGTCAGTTCAAATGACTATTGATAATATTCAAGCGTTGTGCATTCATTCAGGGTCAGCATTGTTCAAGTTAAGCTTAATGATTTATGGTTATATTTTCAGTAAGATGTTTAAGGATTCAAAGCGTTTCGGCTCAGATTTGAGGTATGACAAATTTATTGAGCTTTGTCAGGGTTTTCTAGTGGATTTGATGATATTTTCTGAGAATAGTTACTTGGATAGAATAATGGTTTACAATGAGCTTAGTGCAGATTTGAGGAGGAACTGTTGTGAGAGAGGTCTTTATAGTGATTAGTTGGGTTCTGACGAACTTTGCTCATCGAGATATTCAGTGGTATGGTTCCTGTATTGTGATTGGAAAGTTTAAGAAGACTTGAAACTATCCAAGTTGGCTGTCAAGAAATCAGTTTTGATGGAATTGTGTAGAGAACTCAGATGAATCAAGGATTCTTTCTGGCGAGAGTAAGTCATGGTTTCAGGTTTGTGGTGTGTGTGTTCATGTGTTTCTAAGAAATCGCGGTGCGAAAAATGGCTTTAGCAAGTGCGAAAGAAGGGTTAGCGAAAATTCGAATATCTTCCCAGTTCAGAATGGGCTATGATTGTAACCATGTTTCAAAGGATTGCGTTGGTTTGGGAAAGTTTTGTGGGGCTTATTGATCGCGTTCAGAGTTGCGGTTTTATCAAAACGGAGAATTCGAGCAAAAGCAATTCATTTATTCGAGGATCAGTTGTGGGGAAATTCGAATACGGAGGTATGAGAATTGGAGCTTGAGCTAAGTTTAGAGAGTTGTGACTGGTAAAGTGAGCGAGCAGGTTCTTCTAAAGGTTACACCCATGTAGGGTGTCATGCGATTTGGGAAGGAGGGCAAGTGAGCCCGAGGTGTATTGGCCTGTTTGAGACTATCTGTTGTATTGACCCTGTGTTTTATGAGTTAGTTTCCCACCAGACCGGTCAGGTGTTCATCCGGTCTTCCATGGTTTTATGTTGAAGAAGTACCATTCTGATGGTTCCTGTATCATTCATTGGGATTCAGTTCTGAGCGATAAGAATCCTTTCTAGTAGGAGGAGGCCGATATGTGTTCGAGATATCCCCAGTTGTTGCGGGCTCAGGTATCTTTCCCCGATCCCTTTCTTGGCACTCGAGGACTAGCGATTGTTTAATTGGTATATGATATAACGACCCGTTTGGTCGTTATTGCTTTTTCCATGCTTTGAATCATTCCCGAGCTTTGTTAGCTCACATTTGACCCGAGGGGACCGTTGACATACTTCCCGAGGTCTTTGGATATGATTTGGGTGATTTTGGGAAATTTGGGCGTAAAGTGAAAAAGAGTTGACTCAAAGTTGACTTTTAGATAAAGGGACCTTTTTTGGGAATTCGTTAAATCCGAGAGGTCTGGATGGTTTTTTAGAACTTGTGTGTATATTCGGTTTGGTTCCCAATGCACTCGGATGCATTTTGGGACTTGGGTTGGGAAGTTGGTTATGAGGTATCGGGGATTGACTCGGTCAACGAGACCTCCGTTGGGAATTCCAAGGCCACGAGTTCGTTCGTAGCGTGTTTTTACTTATGTCTGCATGTATGGTTTGTGAGCAGATGGTCTCGGGTGATAGTCGGGATTTCAGGCTGAATTAGTGAAAACTTGGGAGTTTCTAGTGTCTGGTGCCCGCTATGGCGGCACCAGGACCGCGGCAGCGGTACCGCTTTAGCGGTTACCCTGCTGCATTAGCGGCTTGTGTATTTGGGCATGACCGCAGAAACGGTCATGGGACCGCAAAAGCGGTGCCACTGAAGCTTTGGAGGGGGTGCGGAAATGGATGACGGGCAGTTAGATTCATTGAATGTGTGTTAAAAGCTTAGGTCCTTCATTCAATAAGACTCCGAAAATAGAGGTATTGGGAGCATTTCAAGGCATTTCTTGGGAAAAAATCATTGTAATAAGTCCTTCCTTCTTCATTGGTATTCCATATTCCATTATTCACCTTAGGAATCCATTAAACAGGCTAGTTTCCTTAAGAAATGGTGAATTGAAAGAGGGTTTTGTGGGTTCTTCATTCTAGGCTATTAAACCTTATATTATTGACTGGGTTAGCTTCATTAAGCATGGAATTGATGACTAGAAACTATTATTGCATGATTCTTTCCTAACTAGTGGCTAATTTATGGAATTGGAAGTTAGGGTTCATACCCAAATTTGGGGGTTTTGCCTAGAATCCGAATTTAAGTGATTTGTTAGTTCTTCTAGCTTATAATTGATGGGAATTGATTACCTAGAGCATTAATTTCATGTTGACACCTATAGATTCCTAATTTCCTCTTTCTAGTTCATAAATCCCATTCCATAGGTTGGGATTTGGGTCTTGATGTCACGACCCAAATCTGACACTTAAGCCGCGACAGGGCATCTGATGAGCTTCTACCCATGAGGCGAACCCTCTAAGCTAAACATCTGAATAATTAAAAGATAAGGAAGAATTATACCCAAGGCTCATAATATAAAGATACGTGCGGAAGCAAAATACAAAATATTGAGTCAGCCCATAAACCCCAAAATATGTATAAGTCACGGAACTACTAGTCTGAATACAAAGTACGAGACGCGGCTCGGAGTAATACTAAGTCAACTAAAGAAGAAGAGACCTCCATGATCTAATGGTGGCTCACCTTAGACTGAACTGACTATAGAAGCTGGAATAATCAAATAGCGGCTACCTGGTTACTATTATCAACACCTGCACGCATACAAACATCAACAAGCGTGAGTCTAAAAGACCCAGCAAGATCATCGACACACTCTCAGCTTACCCCTGGGGCAAGTCTTAGAAATTCCTGATAATGCATAAAAGCAATTAAACAGTACAAGTATATTAAATATATACGAACACGGAAGCTGAAGCTGAAATCATGAAACATAAACAAGCAACACATGAGATACATTAAGTCTGAATCTGTGCTCACCGGACACAGTACGTATTTGTCCATGTCGTACCCTGTCTTTAGGAGTGGGGATTATTTACCCACATCTTACATGGGTCACTTATATGAAATACATTGAATCTGAATCTATTCTCACGGGAAACGGTACGTAATAGTCCATGTCTTACCCCGTCTTCCGGAGTGGGGATTATTTACCCACATCTTACCCGGGTCACTTATAAATCTGGCATCTACCTCCGAATGTGATATGACCCTACTAGGCATACCTCAACAGAAGGCTGCATGAAGACACGTGGGACTCTAATTCATTCAAGCTAGGAGGATGACCAAAGGAGCATTGGATACCCATGGAGAGGCACACAAGCCCCATAAGAAGGCCTATGAAGTATGGAAAGTATCTTGGAGAGGATTGAAAGAAGAAGCTACAAGAAAGAAGGCCAACACTCAAAGTGGCTAGAGTCGCAAAGGGACAGAAATGCAAATGTGGCTAGACGTGCAAAGAAGGGCCATAGATGCAAAAGGGTCACAATTGCAAGCTTGAGGATCAGATGATGGCTATATGTGTAAGAGGAGCCTTTTTTCGAATTTCAAGCCAACATCCAACTAGCCAAATAAGGCCCTTGCCTCATTAATGACATTCTTGTAATAACTAGCCTAGCTTTTAAGTCTCTTAGTATAAATACTAGACTTAGGTTATTTTCATCCTTAGATTATGTTGAATGAAGAAAACTCTTATGAGAGATTTGTAGTTGATAGTCTTAGATTAATATAGATTGTTTGGTTGGTTAACCAAGTGTTGCTTCCTAGTTGTGACGAATTGCTTATTTCCATCGAATTCAATGTTGCTCATTTGTGGATTCATTTGAGTCGTTTGTTGATTCAAATTACTTAGGTTCTAGGGTTTGTAAATCCGATTGGAAGGGTTAGGGTTTGATATACCCTTTCTTGTCCATAGATTTCTTGCTCTTGGGCCCCACGTGGCGGCTGACGTGGCACCTTTTTTTTTTTTGAAAAATCAGAAAATTAGACTAAGTATTTCTGATTTTTTTTTACTTACTTGGGCCCACAAACATTTTTTCACAACTTTATTTGACAACTTTTGGATCAAATGGCCCTTTGGAGAGTCTTCTTCCTTATGAAGATTTGAAGGTCTTCAAGAACACAAGAACAATTCAAAAATTCAACTACCCTCAAACCAACTCCAAATTAGCTCAAATTTCGGATTCAAGTTCTCTTTGATGTAGAAAACAAAACCCAATAGGTTTCAACCTTCAATTTCAACTGAATCACAAGACCCACTTTTCAAGTTCTTGAGTTCTTCAAAGCTTCAAATACCAAAAATGGTAGATCCTTAAATCCTTGGTCAAATACCTCCAAATTTCGGATTTAAAGTCCTTATCCACTAGAGAACAAACCTCAATCAACTTGAACCTTCAATTCTTCTCCTTCTTCAAACCCACCAACCTTATTCTTGAAGCTTTGAAGCTCAACAATGGTGGAACACAAACTGACTCCAAATAGCTCGAAATGGAAGATTTGGACTCTAGAAACACTAAGAAACTCTAATCTAACACTAGATTCAACAAAATCAACAAGAAAATTCGAGATTTTTTTTTGTTGAATCAAAACCCAAGACTAGATTTGGTGGAACAAACCTAAACTAAGCTCTGATACCAATTGATATAAGAAAGGATAGAGGAACAAAGAAACTAACTAGGAATTCAAAAGGGACAAGGAAATTAAAGGATAAATAACTTGACACAAAGAGAAATACCAATTGTCAATCAAGGTTCTATATAACCAAGACCTCTATATAACCAAGACCTCCAATGACCTGAACCAACCTTCTCAACAAAGAATTCAACCAAAAGCTTCAACAAGCTCTCATCTCATGCCAATGGAGTCTCACAATTTCATATTTCATATCATAAATATCTACTAATGAAATAAACTAAGGTGTATTTATACTAGATAGAAAAAGGAAGACAACTACATTATTACAATAAACAAAGTCCCCAAAGAGAAGAAAAGCATTCACCAAGTATGTTCTTCTCAACAAAGAATCTCAACCAAAAGATATCCTTGATGAACAATCACCAATCAACCAACCTCACATCCCAAAATCTCTCTATGTTTACCAACACAAACCGAATGAGGCAATCCCTCAAGTCTCAGTCCAAACACAAGATCCCTTTTCAATATTTCATATCATAAATATCTACCTGGAGGAATGAAAATAGGAAAACTAAGGTAGTATTTATACTCGAGGAGCCCAAGATAGGACCGGGGAAGATGGCAAGATAATGAGCGAAATTTGAACACCATCAAGGTGAACCTTCCTACGTTCCAAGGAGGTAATACCCTGAATGGAAATTGAAGTAAGGGCCTTGAATAATGTGTCCGAGGCCTTGAAGGCAAAGTATTCCCTCACTCAATTTGAGGGGTACGCTTCTACTTGGTGGGAATCTAAGAAGTTATAAAGGGATCAACAAAACATCTATGATCTTCCAACTTGAAATGACTTGATTGAGCTCATGGAAACAAGGTGGCTTCCACCTACATATCATCCAAGGGTGTATTTGTTGAAACAAGGGTTGAAAAGCGTGAAAGAGTACTTTGATGAGTTTGAGGACTTGAGGATGAAAGCCATGTTAGAAGAACAAGAAGAGTGCACCATTATAAGATTCGTAGCCCAAGCACATTGCTAAAGTCTCCAGAGACTTATAATAGGCTAGAAGAGGCATTTCATGTGTTACATCTCGCATTTCGCACGTCGGAATATTTCTAAGTTGGTTGCGAAGAGCTATGGACAAGGTTATCTCTTGACTTTGTGTTACGACAAATGGGTTATGATTTTGTTGGAAGGAAGCATTAAGGAAAAATTTGGGGCTAAGAATGCATTATGGAAAAATTCAAAACTTTCACGAAATGAGAGTAAGGTGGGATATGGCCAACATGGATGCAAAAATGCATGTGATTAAAAGATGATTAAGCATGGAATTCATCTTTGTGAATTAAGAAAACTCTAGAAGTTTGAAGAAAATTGGAGAAAAAAAAAGGAAAAAGTGGGCACATGGCCGGCCATGTCATGGCCATGTGCCACACTAATATATATATGTGGAGGAGTGATCAAGAAGGCAAGCTTTCATCATTTTGAACACAAACATGAAGAAGAAAAAAGGAAGCAATCCCTCGCCGAAATAACCTTGGTTTTGGTCTTGGAAAAATATTTTCTTCACTTTCCCTAATTAGAAAGGTCCTCCGACGTGGAGCAATTGTTGAAGCAAGAAAAACACTCTTTCCTACAAGAGGATAAGCTACCGAGAATGAGCAAAGTAAAGGAACAAGGTATGATTCCATCTCATTTTTTCATATGTTATGAGTGAGTTGTGTATGTTGTGAAGCATGAAAGTGAATTAAAGTTATGGAAGTGTGGTGTTTGAAGTGTAGCCGTGTGGTAGTGTGTTGTAGCCGTGTGCGTGTGGTTGTTGTAAGAATGAAGAACTAATTGTATTCAACATGTTTGTGCGTTGTTGTAAGGTGTAGAAAATGAATAAACTTCATGAAAGCATGTATGTTGAGATTAACCGTATGTATTGTATGTTTAGAAGTGAAGAATCAATCCTAATTGACATGTTGGTTGTTATAGTATGTTGGAATGAACGGGAAATTACGAAACCTTGAATGTTGGAGTTGGCCGTGTAAGGGGCTGTTTTCGGTGGAGCTTGTTGAGCTCATTTTATGTGGTATTTCGGTGGTTAATTGTTGTGGATTATGTGATGAAAATGAAGGTTTGATTGCCCAAATGGAAGTCATAATGGTTGCGGGCTGATTTAGAACATAGTGTGATTCCAATATAGTTTCTTGTGTTGATGGTAATGATGTTGTTAACATATAGAATTGTTGTTATACTTGATGCATTTGAAAGAGAAAATGTGTTGGAATTGTCTTTGTAGAAATGCGAGTTACTTATGTTAGAATGTGTTTGTAATTGAATATTGATGTTGTTGGCATTGCCGTGATAATGTGGCCGAGTTCCATTCTCGGATTGTTATTGAATTTGGGAAGATAATTCTCGGGATGGTGTATTTACGGGGGAGATCTTGCCGAAATTTCGGTGATACCAAACCCGAGGTTGGAAGTTTGAACCTCGTACGTAAATGTGACCATTTGTAGGATTTCGACGAAACGGGATTGGAGTCTTGACGAGCTTAACAAGCAAGAAAGGTATGTGAAGCTATCCCTCTCCTTCTTTTGGCATGTCCTAGGTATACTAGGCTTGAATTTGAGCCTCGGGGGTTATTCTGTTCATCGAAATTCGATTCTGAAATTGAGCACTATTCATTCAGTGCGATTGAACTAGAATACTTATATCTTGTTGGAAAATGCTCAAACGTCCGTAGCTTGCAGGAATGTAATCGAATTGTCTTGAAACTACCATAAATGGCTCCATTAAGTGATATATTATTTTCTGAGGCTTTTCTAAAACCACTCCGAAGGGGGTGTGATATATTATTTTCTAAAGCTTTCTTAAAACCACTCTGAAGGGGGTGTGATATATTATTTTCTAAAGCTTTCTTAAACCAAGAAGGGGTGTGATATATTATTTTCTAAAGCTTTCTTAAAACCACTCGAGAGGGTGTGATATATTATTTTCTAAGGCTTTTCTAAAACCACTCCGAAGGGGGTGCGTACAAAACCACTCCGATGGGGGTGTGAGATTTTATTATTTAAACTTTCTAAAACCACTCCGAAAGGGGTGCGAGATTTTACTATTTCATTTCACTTACTACTTTTATCATTACTAAAATGCCCGAAGGGGCCGTTATTAAGATGCGGAAGCGGCAATGCCCGAAAAGGGCCATTATTGATATTGAAACAAGGGCCATTATTGATAAAAGCGTGAAAGGGCTATCATTATTTTGCCGGAAGCGGCGCATGTGATGTATTGCATTACTTCTTTAGAAGAGGTGTTCTAGATTATATTACTTACTAGGATGTTGCTCGGATTGCGATTATATACTTAAAGCTTGTTGAGACTGTGTATTTATTTATGTTTTCTCTTAAGCGAACAAGAGCGTGATTGTGATTTCTTCCCTCCTAAATTGAGCTATGGTTATTATTTGTTATCGCTTTACATACTCGGTACATATTCCGTACCGACCTCCTTCTTCGGGGGGCTGCGTTTCATGCCACGCAGGTAACGGACGAGTAAAAGACTTTTTGCTAGGAGCTGTTCCGTGGGATTGGCATTGTCTCGGTTCGGAGTGTTGCCGGGTCGAGTGCGATGCGTAGCATTTGTACACTCTAAGACTATAATAGGCTAGAAGAGGCATTTCATGATGGATAGTGCGTCGGGAAGTGCGAATAATTTGTAAATGTTAAAAGAATATGTATTTCCGGTTAATGATTGTTGTTTGAAAAGTTCCATGTTTTAAGAAGTTTTCGAAATGGCAGGTTTTATTACGCGAATGTCTAAGGGTTCGCTTATCACACCCTAGTAAGGTCGGGGTGTGACATCGTGATCGTCAAAGGTTGAAGCGGATCTAAAAGAAAAGACTTAAAAGCAAATCATCTTCAACTTGGAACCAAGGAAAGAGAAGTGGAAGCCGTTCACTTGGAGAAGCCCAAGACCACTACTCCCACTCCTCAAGCTAAGTTTGATTACAAGGCTAGAGAAGACGACCAAGCCAAAGGAGGTAACAATGCTAAACCTAACTTCCCTCGTCCATCTACCATTCAATGTTTCAAATGCCAAGGTAGAGGACATATTGCAAGTGAGTGTCCCAACTGAAGGACTATCACTATAGTGAGGGATGGGTATCGGACCGATGATGAAAATGAGGGCGGGGTTGGTCATGATAAGGAAGGAAAAAGTAGTGAGTGTGAGGGTGATTTCGAGGATAAAGTTGAATTGAGATATGAGGAGGCTTTGAATCATGCTATTGTTGCTAGGAGAGCCATGGGATTTCTAGCTAGGGAAGAGAGTGACCAACGGGAGAACTTGTTTTATGCTAGGTGTAAGATTTTGGATAAGGTTTGTTCCTTGATCATTAATGGTGGGAGTTGCACTAATGCGGGTAGCCAATTCTTGGTTGAAAGTATGAAATTCCCCACAAGGAAACACCCTAGCCCCTACAAGTTTCAATGGTTCAATAAAAGTGGAGAAATGCGGGTGACCAAGCAAGCGATTATCAAATTGAGCATTGGGAGACATGAGGATGAAATATTATGTGATGTGGTGCCAATGCAAGCGTGCCATATTTTGCTTGGAAGACCTTGGAAATTTGATGTGGATGCTCAACATAGTGGGCGGACCAACAAGTATTCTTTTGTGGTCAAGGGTAAAAAGTATGTACTTGCTCCATTGACTCCCCATGAAGTGCGTGAAGACTATAGAGTCATGAAAGAGTTACGTGAAAAGATGAAAAAGGAGGAAATGGTTGTGAGTAAAAAGGAGACCTTAGTTGCTCAAGGAGGACAAGGTTCGACCCAAGGGAAGAGTAAGGAGTGTGTGGTCGCTAGAGGAATGTTAGGAGCAGAGGAAAGGTGTGGTGAGGAGAAGGACTTGTTGCCAAGTCAAGCTAACCCCTCTAACCTTTCTATTTCTTCTAGTTGTCTTGTTCCTTTTGTAGGTACTTATGTGCATGATCACCCCAAAGAGGAGAGTTTCCAAGTTCCTTTGGAGGGTGGAGTAGTGCTACCCTCTTCCAAAGAGGGAGGCCAATACAAGGAACTTAACCAAATTGACAAAGGTGATGTGCTTCACCAAAGAGGTAACAAAGCTAACCCTTCTACTTTAGCAAATGTGGATCACTTTGTGCTTGATGAACAATTGAGTAGGGGTAAAGTTTTGCCTTGTGAGGGAGTTAGTGACCCTTTGTTAATTGATTATGTCTTAGTGAGAAGTACTTACACACTAGTTGATCCTTTTGATGACTATATTGACTCTTCTTACAAGAGTAAATTGTGTCCATCTAGTGGTAGCACTTGGGTTAATATTGATCCTTTTGAGAGTGAACTTGCTTGTTTTTTATGTGATCTTGTGATTGGGCCTACTCTCTTCAAGGATGGTAATTTGCTTGATAGTGATATAGTGGATGATTGTGAAATGCAAGGCCTTGTGTTTTGTGATGTTGAAAATGAATCCATTCTTTGGAATCACAAAATCACCAAATTTCCACTATGGTATGATGATCTATTTCTGGGTGAGAAAAACCTCCTCT
This sequence comes from Lycium ferocissimum, assembly GCF_029784015.1. Lineage (NCBI taxonomy): Eukaryota > Viridiplantae > Streptophyta > Magnoliopsida > Solanales > Solanaceae > Lycium > Lycium ferocissimum. The sequence continues at coordinate 40,145,688 of NC_081347.1, read as the reverse complement.
TGAGGGATTTTGACTTGATTGCTAAAATGGATTATCTTGAAAAGGAGGGTGAAACTTGGCTACAAATTGCTAACCATCTCTTGTGTGATACCTTCCCTTATGACCTCTTTGCTTATAAAACCCTTTGTATGTTGTTGCTTAAGTTTATGATGGGTTTTCAAGTGGGATGTGTAGACCATGACTTGAGGCATATCTTTGTTTATGACCCCGGTCTAGTGTCCTCTTGTTATATCTTGATAGTGAAATCATTGTCTAAAGAGACTAGTGTAGAGAGTTGGGCTCTAGGTTGGAATGACCTTACTTTAAATCTCACACTTAGTCAAAATGAGGGTAAAACTTGCTTGGGGAGTGAGTTATTTCTTGAATTTTGGGGAAATAACCTTGTTGAAATCCCATGTATGCACTCTCTATGCATGATTACTATTGATGTATGGTTGTACCACAAATTTGTTCATCCTTGGCATGATTATGTAGTTATTAGTGTGTATGCTAATCCTCAATCCTTGAGGAGTATGTTGTCTTCCATCTTCCTTTGGTTTTTGCAAGGTTCGGATTCGAGGTCGAATCCTTTTCAAGAAGGGGAGGATGCTATGACCCTACTAGACACACCTCGCTTGAAGGCTCACATTAAAGACCAAGGCATGGGACTCCAATCCATTCAAGCTAGGAGGATGACCAAAGGAGCATTGGAGACCCATGGAGAGGCACACAAGCCCCATAAGAAGGCATATAAAGTATGGAATGTAGTTTGGAGAGGAATGAAAGAAGAAGCTACAAGAAAGAAGGCTAACACTCAAAGTGGCTAGAGTCGCAAAGGGACATAAATGCAAATGTGGCTAGACGTGCAAAGAAGGTCCATAGATGCAAAAGGGTCACAATTGCAAGCTTGATGATTGGATGATGGCTATATGTGCAAGATGAGCCTTTTTTTTTTCGGATTTCAAGCCAACATCCAACTAGCCAAACAAGGCCCTTGCCTCATTAATGGCATTCTTGTAATAACTAGCCTAGCTTTTATGTCCCTTAGTATAAATACTAGACTTAGGTTATTTTCATCCTTAGATTATGTTGAATGAAGAAAACTCTTATGAGAGATTATAGTTGATAGTCTTATATTAATATAGATTGTTTGGTTGGTTAACCAAGTGTTTCTTCCTAGTTGTGAAGTGAATTGCTTATTTCCATCGAATTCAATGTTGCTCATTTGTGGATTCATTTGAGTCGTTTGTTGATTCGAATTACTTAGGTTCTAGGGTTTGTAAATCCGATTGGAAGGGATAGGGTTTGATATACCCTTTCTTGTCCATAGAATTCTTGCTCTTGGGTCAAGTATCTATCCATCTATCCTCTTCCATTTCTACTCTTCTTCCACCCTTTATTTTGATTTTCTTGTTCTTTTGTTTTTCTAGAGTTTTTCCTAGGTAGAATCGTATCAGAATGAACCCAATGGGGCTTTCCGGAGTGTGCTCCTCTGAAGATATAATACATTGGAATAAACATCCAATCAATACCAAGTTAAGACTATACATGTATAGCAAATATCTATTTAAGCGAATTTACGCTAAAGGACTCATATGGTCGTTACTTTAGACTCTTGGAAATTATCCAATTTAGATCATGCTTGCCCACTCACACGAACTAAATGGTTTAAATGCATAAATACAATACAATTCATATGCTTTTTATAAAAAGCAAGTAAACTAAGAGTTTAAGTCTCACTTGCCTTATAAACGGTACGCAAACCTCTCTTGCCAAATTCTCTTCAAACGGCCTCCAATGCATCAATCTTTGGATATATTATAGCCAAACTGTTGAAGCTAACCTTCCCTTAATTCTTGTCGTTAATCTGTTAGCCAACCAACATATTACTTTTCTCCAAGAACTCCTTCATAACCATCCTAAGTAGCAATCACGTTGCTTTCTATGTTGCCTTCACGGAAAATTCCAAAACCATCCCTATGATGTGCGTCCTTTTCTTTCAAAGACCAAGAAGTCAGTTAGCACATATTTTTCCTATAACAATCTCACGTGCCAGCAATATGTTAGTAGGGATTGAACCATTTTTCACCCCTTTTGTAACTTACCCAAACCTCTTAAAAGCCAACTGAAGGGTAGAATATACATTTGACCCCCTCCAGTTACTTATAATTAATAACCCACTTCATAAATTGTTTATATGAGTATTAGTAATGTTTCCAAGCATAAGTAAATATATAAATAAATAGACGTAGTATATAAATATATTTCATAATTACCCGCTTCGATATAAAACCTATTAAAATTGGTAAACTATAAATAAGAAAGTAATTCTAAACACTTGAAAAAAAATATTGGGTTGTTAAACTTGAATAGAAGTAAGGTGTGAATAATGATTCTTCTTGATTCTAATTTCCTAATGATATGACTAGACTTTCATTATATCGAGGCACAAAGGAAGGGCAAGACTAAGGTTTGACTGTTGGAGACTTTGCTGTTCGGCTTTCTAGGTAGGTTACGGTTTACCTTATGGTGAGACTTCAATTAGCGAAGCGTATTTTTGGATGGTATTTTCGGAGAATGCATGTAAACCTTCAGGTATGAATTTGGGTTGGATATTGTCTTAAGTTGGGCCTTGTTGTGTGATTGGGGGGCTAGCCACCCCGTTGCGTTGTTGACTTATCTTGTTCTATTTACTTATCAGCTCGTTGCCACGTTAAGACATCGGATATTGGTGATTAGTGATATGTCATGGCTATGATATTGCGGTAGTTTACTTGATTGATATTGAGATGAGAATTGTGATTCCATTGTGGCTTATTGTGTAGCCTTATTATTGATATTACTTGTGTGGTACTGTTTGGGATTGAATTGGTTGTCAATATCACATTGCATCGTATTCATACTCATTTCCATGATACATTGATATTGCATGGTTAAGGTATTGATGATAATAAGTGAGAGAGCATAGCCACCGAGGTCTTTGTCGGAGAGCGTAAAAGAGAGATGAGAGTCCGTGATCCGAGGTCATTTGCCAAAGCAGAATGAGTGCACATTGCTCGAGGTCTCTTGCCGGGAACGAATGAGTGCTCGATGCCCGAGGTCTCTTGTGGGGATCGAGAGAGTGATCGTCGCTGAGGTTGTTGCCAGGACTAGTGGTACATGGACTTCACGGGTCCCCCATGGGTTTTGCTGCCGAGATGTGATGTTCCATCGGTCGGAGTACATGTGTATGGTGCATATGCATTGCATTCATCATTCATACATTATTGCATTGCATTTTACCTCTTGGTTTTCTACGATATGGTTGTGATATGATTGTGGTATACTGGTTTGGAATGGTTATACCGAGACTTGGCACAGTTGGGTTTAGATGCTATAACATAGATGTTGACTTGTTGTGATTGACTGTGATATACTGGTTCGGATTAGTTATACTGAGACATGGTACAGTTGGATTAAGTTGCTATAACATAGGTGATTAACTTGTACCTTGTCGTTTTTTGTGTTTATCTTGCTTTGTTGTCTTTATATACTTTAGCTTGTCTTAGTCGGCCTATGATACCTACCAGTACTTATCTTTTGTACTGACTCTTGCTGCATTCTTTATGAATGCAGAGTACCCCGTTGGATCTACTTCTACCTCTCGTGGTTGATTATCGAGGTTGTTGTCGAGTCTATTCAGGGTGAGCATGAGGATGTTCGCTGCCCGAAGACTCTTCTTACTATTTATGTCTTATTTCCATTCGAGACATCTTTTGAAATCTTATGTATTATTATCACTATTCAGACTTATAGTATTTAGTTAGATGCTCTTGTATGACCAGACCAAATCTTTGTGGTGGATTTCATTTACTTCCACACTTATTTATATTATATCTATGAGACTTACGTTATTTTACTTTCTTCTGCTATTTTCTATCATTTGTGAATGTTGGGTTAGGGTTCGCCTACCGAGGTGGAAAAGGTAGGTGCCCGCACGACTTAGTGAAATTTGGTCGTGACACTTCATTGTCCTTGTAGGAGTTTGAAGAACCTTGTTTAATTATGGCAAGGAATCGTATAATCTTGACCGCCAAGTTTTACCATAAAACTGCAGATGCTAATTGTTATAGGACTTAAGCTGGAACATGTTCACAAACCTGTTTCATTCACCTGGTTCGTCAGCCTCTGAATCTATGCACTGTCTGAGATGGAACATGTCCACGATCATCCCCTTTCCTGTTCATTCACCTGAATCTGACTTGAGCCCGCTTTTATGATGAATGATGGAACATGTTAACAGACCAGTTTCATAGCATCATGCTCTTTGCTCTGTGTCTGTATTTCTTCACTTAGATTTATTCATTGCTGGAATAAATCATGTCTTCCGCCTTGTTTAGCTCAGTGACTCTGATCATGTTCTTGCTCTGTGTTGAAATATGTTTGTATACGTGGATCATGTGCTCTGCAACTCTCTTTATTCGAACAAAATACTTTTGAGTCATCTTTACCATTTTTCCTCATGATCTCTTCTCTCCTGATTCGTTCAACCACTGCACCTGATGACTCTTTGATATAGAACCTGTTTATGCTTGCTTTATTCTTCAATGAACTGCTCTGTGACTGAGGTATCTTTATATCCTTTATTTTGTCTGCATCTGTATCTATGAGAACATGTATGTGGACCTGTTCTATTCACTCTGTGCTTCTTGTTTTTCTCACCTGTCTCTAAACTGGTTCCCAGGCTTTTGTTCATTTTGTCCAATCATCAAAACTCAGAAGTGCTAGTGCCAACAATCTCAAACAAGGAAATTCCAATACAGACTCAATGGGTTGCAACTAGCAATTAAAAAGTGTCTTGTGATAGAAGAAGAGTTCCAGCCCTATGAAGACATTTTGCCCAAGTCTTACATCTATTTGAAGGCCCAAATTAAAGTCTAAGTTAAGGTGGAATAGGGCCCAAATCTACCCCAAAAAGGAGAAAATTGTCACACCCTAATTCCCGATAGGGCGTGATGGGCACCCGACCCTTATTTAGGGCCGAACGAACCCGCAGACTCTCACAATACTCATAATCATACTGGGCCCGCAAAACATGACATAGGCACATAACGAAATTTTTTCAAAAAACAGACATGCCTTTCATCTTGTCAAATCAGATAAAGCCTGTAATCATAACAAATCTGTAACAATAAGCGTAATGATACATCGGCTTACATAGCCGCTTACAAAACTGACATATCACACACACGACGCTATCTGCAAAGTCTCTACCATAACTTCGGATACCATACAAAAGCACCCTGACTCGGCAGCATCCGGAGGAAATGGAGCTCGCCAATCCAGCTAGAACATCTTCTGCTAACATCATCTATTCATCGTGGGTCCTGCGCGGCATGAAACGCAGCCCCCGAAGAAAGGGGGTAAGTACGGAATATGTACTGAGTATGCAAAGCAGGAGGTACAGAAAACGAAGTCATAACTGAAGTACGAAGTACAGAAAGTGAGCATAACAACTCGGAAAACCGAAGTGCTTGCATCCGAAGTACAAATCATACATAAGCGGTACATAAGACAAATATAACCATCAGAATGCCAAAATACTTACTTAACTTTCTTTTGAAAAACATTCCTGTCTCACATATACGGAAAATAGAACATATCATATGAGTGACATTAACCGACCGATCCTATTCGAATACATATATCATACCACATCATACTTCGTATTCCAAAGCGGAAGATACAGTAAACAAATCTGAGTCATAATCGAAACAGAAATACAGAAAGTAAGTGCAATCCAAAATACCAAAGTGTTTATTTTCAAAATACAAATCATGCATAGGGCTCTTAGAATATGGTCGCCCGCCCGTCGATGGCGCCATAACCCATCAGACTCCAGAAGATTTCATATTTCTGAAACCCGACATACCGCAGACAAGTACCCAGCGGTCAATATCACTCAACATACCGCGGACAAATACCCAGCGGTCAATATCACTCAACATACCGCGGACAAATATCCAGCGGTCAATATCACTCAACATACCGCGGATAAGTACCCAGCGGTCAATATCACTCAACATACCGCGGACAAATACCCAGCGGTTTTCATATCTCCAAACCCATCATACTTCGGAATATAGCATAGTGCGCACGATAACATACGGGCCCGGGACTCGGCGAAAGAGGTAATAACAGAATGCACGAGCAGAATCGTGGGGAAATCATATGCAATGCAAAATACTTACAAAGACCCAATAGGATAATCAAAACGAACCGTTAGTTCAAAATCAAAACAATAGTCAAATCAGATTTTCTTCCGATATCACTCGGAACATATCAAACCGAACTTCGAAAACCCAAGTCACGTATCAAAATCGCATACATAATAATCCTTATTTCGGACTCAACCGGTAAATATATAATCATACTCGGGGTCGGAAAGGTAGTCATATTAAGTTCTTTTCAAAAAGTCGTTAGCACTATACAAAGAAAAGTCACGGGACCCACGGACGAGCGTCAACCCAATCCGGGCCCGCCTATGGAAATCATAGTCATTATACGTCATAGAATCATTTACGAGCATATCAAAGCCATCCGGTTCTGTCTGTGAAAGTTACGGACGTTCGTAGTTACAAAACTCTTTTGAAAACAATTTTTTTTTTTATACAACATTTGAAAACCAATCATACAAAGACATATAAACCATAGCTTAACCATATACGGATGCCAACATCAAGAAGCAAATAAGCATCGTAAACATGCTCGTACTTTAAGAATAGAGCTACCCCCGAAGCTCATAACATATCATAACTTAGCCATATCTAAGACATGCCAAAAGAAGGAAAGGTAAGCTTTACATACCTCGTTTGCTTCCTACGCTAGTCAAGCTTAAGTCTCGGGCTTCCAATAATCTACAACAACGTCATTAGGCACTAATCCTTAGCCGTAAACACTTAGGAATCCAATTCCACACTAACACTTAATTCCACGTAAATTTGGGCAAAGCATCTCCCCTATAAATTCAACGACCCCGAGAATTCAACTCGGCCAAATATCCAACAACAATACCAACAACCACATCAACAATATCAATAAGCAATTCCAAACGTATTCTAATATTAATAACTCCTTTCTACATAATTCGACAACATTTATGCATATTCAAATACCAATCCAAAACCATTCAAACACGATTCAAGAACATTTCCAACAATCCGCACAATATTTCAAACCATCCAATTAATGCTCTACTCCACCCGAAACCTCAAATTTCCCTAAGAACAACAACAATACATTTTCTTCCTTCCAAATTCATAAACTACATTAATAATCCATTACTTCCATAAATTCACTAAACTATATCAAGTTCCATAACAAGCCGCAAACAACTATAACTTCACTTTAAATCATTAAACTTTCATTAGCACTATAGAATCCACAACACAACAATCCAAACATACTAAATAAACTTAGTCCTTCACTTCTACATAACATCTCATTCTCACGGCCACACTACACCACACGGCTACAACTTCCACATCCTACTTTCATGTATTTCATTCATTTCTACATATCACAACATGCACAAGTCATCCATAAAACATGTAAGGAAGATTAAACCTCACCTTTTCCATTCAATTTCTTCACTCGGCTAGGATGATGTTTCCAACAACGAACGGTTTTCTTGTTCCAACAACTATCCCATGTTGATAAGGACCTTCCAATGAGTTGAAAACCTAGAAGAAAATAATTTTTTGAAGAAGAATTTTGGTCTTCCATTTTCTTTCTGCTATGGCCGAACCTCCCCCTTTCTTTTTCTCTTCTCCAAGGTTCTTGAAATTTCTAAGGAATGAAGAATGATGAAGATGACTTAATTGTCATCTTTTGCCACTTATATAATTAACACATGTGGGATATGGCCCACATCCCACACATGGCCACATATGGCCATTTTCATGAAATAACAAGTTTCCCAAAATTCCACTTCTAGCCCCAAATTCTCATGAAATGCTTAACTTTCCATAATTCACTTTTAACCCCAAATTTTTCCTTATTCCAAATTTACCCTTAACACTCCATACCAATGAAAAGGTGAATATGCAACTTGTGCATTAAAACAAAAATCAACAAAATCGAAAATTAAAAGTCTTGTCCATAACTTGTCGCAACCAACTTAGAATATTACAACGTACAAAGTACGGGGTATAACAAAAATACAACAGCCCAAAAATAGTGCATGATGCCCCTAGGGAATATCATTCCTATTTAATTTTGTCTTTGACCAGCCCCCTTCTTTATTACTATATAAAGAGGTGTTTGTTTTCCACAGTAACTTAACATTTTGAAAAATAACATTATTGAGAGTCCACTTTTTAGATATATTTTGTCATCAGGCAAGATGCTTGTGACCTTTTATTAATAATCTGTTACAAAATAAATAGTTCTACATGAATGTAAAATATTTGAACTTGACAGAACAAGAAAGACTAGATTCAAATTTGAACATGATTGTTCCCTTTGAATTTTAAAAAATGAGATCCCTAGTTCTGTATCAATAGAGGATAGCCAGTGATCATTGTTCCTTATTGTTGCATACCATTCTTCCTTTGCAAATTCTTCACATCTGTATAGTCTCCGGAATATGTAAAAAGTTGTGATGTTCATCAACTCTTCACTGCTCTGCTCTGCTCTTATGTAGGGGCATTGGAGTTTTTCATTGTTTAAAATCCTACTACCTTCTGTCCTCAGCTCCTAAAGAGAAGAAGCTTCCATGTCTCAAGAATCTAGAGCAATATTGGTCAAGTGATCTGCTAGCTTATTTCCTTACCTCAATATATGAGTTATCTGATAATCATTGATACAATAATAAAAAGGAAAGACAAGAAATAGACAAGAAATTAAGGATAGAATGGATTGACACAATTGAATAAGACTAAAAGACAACCCTAACCATAAAAGATTAAGACCTTTAATTAGATTATCCAAAAACACCAAACTCTTAAGGAGACCAAAAGGGACCGATTTCCCAATTAACCACCTTTTCAACAATTCAAACAACCAAAAGCTTAACAAGCTCTTAAACACTCAATTCTAGAGTTTTACAAGTTTTCAATATATCATCAAAATAATCTAAATCTTCCATGAAGAAGAAGAGAACTATTTATACTATGCTAGAAATAAAAGATAGTAAAATGACATAAACACCCTTATTGAGACAGGGAACTGTTTGGCGATTCTTCTTTCTTCAAAATCTTGAAATCTCCTTTGCAAGAATAGCCAACTCTTCCTCTTTAGTCATTGTGATGACTTTCCATTTCATTTTCTTCTCCCCAAGAATTCTTCATCAACAAATGGACTTGGGATCCAAGATGCTCATCAAAAGTATACTCAAGAGCCTCCCGCTTCATAAATAGACCTCGCAAGTGTTGTAGTTCCCGAGCTTGGCTCCTTGTGAATGGCCTTAAGGCAAATGGGTTTGCATCATTCTCCCCATCTTGAAGAGAATTTGTCCTCAAATTTAAAGGGTTACCTACACACATCCAACAAAAAGACAACATGCCTCCACTACAAAATTCATTAGTACTTGAGAGACCCGCGAGGATCATCCCACAATGACATTCATCATAAGCAAACAAGTAGTAGAGGAAAGTGCCTCTTAGCTCAAACTCAATTGTAAAATCCCCATTGGAAACATATGCCTTTTGGCCATCATAAGATACTTCACATGCAAACAATCTAGCAAGAAAATTATCTGCCAAAGCAATTGTTATATCCCGTATTTTGTACATTGGGACAATCCAGTTTAACTATGATAAGTTAGGGACAAAACCATTCCGGGATACAAAGTCGGGATTTTTGACTTTCGATTTTATTTAGACATAACTTATGCATGAATTTGTTGGCATGGAACACTTAGGAAATTTGGGACCAAAAATGGAATTTGTGAAAGTTGGAAATCATGCAAAAAAATGCCATGTTGGCCGTGTGGACTTGAAATGGTCCCACACACTTTGTGGACAATTTTAATTGGTCCAACACATGTGTGTGGGCCATGGACACTTGTGCAATTTGAGTGGAAGCTTAAAAGATGATCACCAAGTCATCTTTTCATTCTACACTTAGAAAATAAAACAAGAAGTTGAAGAACAACAAGCTCAAGGCTCTCGGCCAAGAACCCCATTTTTCAAGTAAAAAATTAGCCATCCCAAAATTATTTCGTTGATGAAAATCCACTAATTTGAGGTCCCTAAGTAATGTGGAAGTTTTATTCGGGTCATCCAACCATCCGTTTTCATCCTTGCAAACCCTAGCCTATTTGTGAAGTTGAAGAAGAAAGGTAAGAGTTAATCATGTTTTATGTGTTATAAAGGTTGTATGCATGTTGTAGTATATTAAAATGGATAAAAATCATGAAATATAGTAGGTGGGAGTTGAGGCCGTGTGTATGAGGTTTGGTCGTGTAAGTGTGTGTGTTGTGTTAAAGTGATGAATCAATTTTATGTAGCATGTTTAGTTGTGTAGTGTGAAGAAATGAATGAGAATCATCATATATGGGTGTATAGGGTTGGCCGAATATAGGGCCATGTTGTGTGAATGAGAATGAATTAATTCTATTTGGAATTTTGAATGTTGTCGTTATGAATTCTATGTTGGAAATGAGAGTTTAATGACTCAAATTGATGTTGTAATTATTGCGGACTGATTTGGAGGTTATTGTACATTTGATGTAACTTGTATAATTATGAGAATGACATTGTTAGAATGTGAATTGTTGGTGCAAATCATGATTTGGAAACGAGGAATGTGTTATAGTTGAGGCTCTCGGGTTTGGGCAATTTTCGGGTGAGTGGGAGTATTATTTGGAATGTATGAAATGTTGTATGAATTGTTTAAGATGTTCTTGAATGTTGTTGGTATGGGTTCGGGTTAGTATTAGAATGTATGAGCATTGATGTTGGCTTGAATGCATGCCGTTGAATTGAAAGTATTGAATGTTGTCGAATGATGTTAAAGAGAGTTACTAATGTTATATTGCCTTTCGGATTGGTTATTGATGTTGCTAGGTTGGTTGTTGATCTTTGTTGTTGTTGATTTGGCCTAGTTAAATTCTTGGGGTTGGCCTATTTACGTGGGAAATCGCCCAAATTTCGTAGAATTAAGTGTTAGTTTGGAATTAAATGCCTAAACGTCAATAGCTAATGTTTGGCATATTATGACGTATTTGTAGACCTTGGGGAGCCCGAGGCATAGGTTGGCATTAGCTTGAGTTTAGAGTAGCTTTGAGAGCGTTTGAGGTATGTAAAGCTCAATCCTTTCTTCTTTTGGCATGCCTTAGTTACAAATAGGCTATGACACGAGCCTCGAGGAAATTCGATTCTCTCAATCCGAGCATGTTTATGACTCTTATTCGTCTCTTGATATTCGTATGTTTGATATGATGAAATATTGGCCCTTATGTCTTTGGAATATTTGATTTTCAAATTTTACATAAAAAGTTTCATTTTTAAAGAATTCCGTAACTACGAACGCCCGTATCTTTCACAGAAAGGCTCGGATTGCCTCGATATTCTCGTAGGTGATTGTATGGAGTATGTTTTCCATAGGCGGGCGCGGCTCGGGTTAACACCCGTCCGTGGGTCCCGCGACTCTTCTTTTTGTAATCCTGACGACTTTTGAAAGAGTTTGATTTGGTTATTATTCCGATTTCTAAGTATAGTCATTTTACTTATCATTTGAGTCCATGATAATGATTTCATGCATATGGTTACTCACGACTCTGCTCGTGCATTCCGTTGTATCTTTCGCCGAGTCCCGGGCCGGTTCTGTTGTCGTGCACACTTTGTTATACTCCGGTGTTATGCTGTGTTTATGGTTCACCGAGCCCCTCGCTCGAGGGCCGGGTTCCGCTTATATTTAGTGTTATGCTGTGTATGGCGTTATCTTTGTGTTATGATGTGTGACGGGGATACGGAGATTTGAAACTTTCCGGTGTTATGCTGTGTTATGGCGCCATCGACGGGCGGGCGACCATATTTTCTGTGCCCTATGCATGATTTATATTTTGAAAGTAACATTTTGGTATTTTGGATATGCACTTACTTTATGTACCTCTGCTTCGATTATGACTCAGATTTGTTTACTGTATCTTCTGCTTTGCATACTCGCACATATTTTAAATCGACCCCCTTTCTTCGGGGGCTGGGGCCGCGTTTCATGCCGCGACAGTACGTACGTACGGTTTGGTGATCCACCGTCTAGGACACCTTTTTCGTGTTTGGAGTGCTCCCTTATTCCGAGCCCACATTTTGGTATACATTCGTTCGTTGCATTTGTATATATTTGTTCGGGGCACGGCGGGGCCCCGTGTCCGTCATATGATTCTCGTTGGTCCGTTTCGCAGGTCCGTAGATGTGTATGTGGTTATGCCCATTGCGTACGTGTGTGTGTTTGTATGTAATATGTTCTGGGTGATCCCATTCGCCGTGGCAGCCTCGTCGGCTTGCATTTGAATATGTTTTGGGTCGTTGCGCCATTTGATAGCCTTGTCGGCTTCTGATATATATATGGTTGTATTTGAGATGTGTTTGTGACAGTTTGACATAATCTGAGACAGTGTTTGATATTTGCGTCCGTATAAGCTATATGTTATGTGATTCGGACTAATGATTGTGTTTGGGTGCCCAGCTCGGGCACTAATCACGGCCTACGGGGTTGGGTCGTGATGCAGTGGTATCGAGCGATTCGTCCTCGGGAATGTCTACGGACCGTGTCCGTAGAGAGTCTTGTTTATCGGTGTGTTGTGCACCACATCTATAAACGAGGAGGCTACGAGACATTTAGGATGTTATCTTTCCTTCGATCTTAGATCGTGTGATAGTAGCCGTGTTATCGGGATGACTTTTCTCGACGAAATGTTATGTTTTTAGCGATGCCTCGAGGAAGGCCACGGCTCCCCGAAGAAGAGGCAAGTACGGTAGTTGGTGAGACCGGCCGGAGCCGCGAGTTACTGGGGCCTTTCTTGCTTTTGTGCGGATATTGTGCCCCAGCGTGCCCGGTTCGACTACACCGCTGGTATCGAAGGGGCTTGGAGCGACGGCGTGCCGCGGTACGGCGGCTCCACCGCCGCATCCCGAGGTTCGAGTGCCGCGCCTCCGGCTCCCGGCCCGGGGGCGGATGATGGGGCTATGCGCGAGGGCGGTACGATTGCCGATTGGTAGCAGGCGGAGCCTCCCTGAGCTTGGGTAGGGGTGATCGGCCGACCGGCGTGACGGATTCGAGGCTCGTGAGTTTCGACATGTAATCCCACCGAGTTTTTTTGGGTCGAAGCCCGCGAGAGGACCCTCGTGAGTTTATCGAACCGATGTTGCGTACATTACGGTTGATTAAGGCAATCGATCTCGGTACGACGGAGATGGCATCGTGCCGATTGCGGGATGTAGCCGCAAATTGGTATGAGTCCGGTATTGTCGAGAGGTGAGGTGCCCCTCCGCCCGTATGGGACGGTTCCCCGAGGCTTTTTCCGGCCCATTTTACGCCTCACTAGAGGTACGGCGCTCCGAGTAGGCAGACCGTTCTGCTTTGTTAAGCCACGGGCAGGCGAGCGTGAGCAAGGCGCCCGAGTTTGGGGTTTGACTCGGCCCGGCGATATGCGTCCGCTTATGTAGCTACCATGACCGATCGGATGATAGGTATGTGATGGGGCCCGGACAGTACTTGGTTGATAGCTGCTTGGTGATGGCGGCCCGGCCCCGGCATATGAGTATTGCCGTATACGAGGCCACGCCCGGGGTGTGGAGGGGCCGCTAACGCAGGCGCCGGCCGATAGAGCTTATGGCCGGGGCCAACCCAAGAGGGCCGGATCATCCGGGTACTGGGAATTTTCGAGGCGAAGGCGGCCTCGGTAGCGACGTAGCGTATATCCTCCCGGCATCCAGCACGGGGCACACCCCCGCAGTTTGCCGGTAGGAGATCAGAGGGTGCAGGATATTCGGTGGGCGGCCGAGCTTCTAGGTTTTCGAGCTCACGGTTGGACGTAGGCTCCGGCAGTCGGATGAGACCGCCCCGGACCTCCGTTTTCTGTTTGTGGGAGAGCAGCGCCACGGGAGAGTGTTTTCGTGCCACCGGTGCGTGCTTTTACTTGTGGCCGTCGGGGCCATCGATGAGAGATTGTCCGGTTAGAGGTGGTGCGGGCAGCGCGGCCCTACCGGGTCGCCCGGTGGTTCATCTTCATCCTCGATAGCTATGCGCCTACGGGCGAGGTATGCCCGGCATCGGCCGGGCCGTGGCAGAGGACGTGGTGGAGTTCCTGGTTCTAGCGGTCCTTCGAACTGCATATATGCATTGGCCAGCTGTCAGGACCAGGAGGCGTCGCCTAATGTCGTTACAGGTATATTCGGTCTTACTCTCTCGAGATGTGTATGCCTTGATTGATCCGGATTCTACTTTATCATATATTTCTCCCTTGTTGCTAATAAAATTGGGATAGAATCGAACCGATAGAGCCTTTTGAGGTAGCTACATAGGTAGGGGATACGTTATATGTCGACGAGTTTATAGAGATTGTTTGATAATCATCTGTGGCGCCGTACTAAGAGCAAATACGGTAGAGTTAGATATGGCCCGAGTTCGACGTGATTATGGGTATGGATTGGCTAGCTTCTTGTTATGCTAATGTTGACTGTCAAAAGAAGATAGTCCGTTTCCAATTTCCAGGGGAACCAGTTATAGAGTGGGTAGGTAATACATCATCGCCGAGGGGTAAGTTTATTTCATACCTCAAGGCCAGAAAAATGATCAGAAAGGGCTATATTTATCATCTGGTTCGGGTACATGATTTAGAAGCAGAGGCTCCGACTTTTCCGTCAGTCCCAGTGGCTAATGAATTTTTAGATGTATTCCTAGATGAGCTTTCAGGCCTTCCCCCCGAGCGGGAGATAGAGTTTGCTATTGATTTGTTGCCAGATACTCAGCCTATATCCATTCCTCCGTACAGAATGGCACTGCGAGAATTGAAGGAATTGAAAGAACGGCGAGAGATTTATTAGAGAAGGGCTTTATTAGGCCCGTACATCACCACAGGGAGCGCCGGTATTGTTTGTGAGAAAGAAGGATGGATCGGCGCGGATGTGCATTGATTCTTGGCACGGTGAATAAGGTAACCATCAAGAATAAATATCCCTCCCGTGATTGATGATTTGTTTGATCGTTGCGGGTGCCAGTGTTTCTCGAAGATAGACCGCGGTCGAGGTTATCATCGAGTACGGGTGCGAGAGGCGATATTCCTAAGACAACATTCGGGACCGACACGGCATTATGAATTCGAGTGATGTCATTTGGGGTGACTAATGCTCCAAGGTGTTTATGGACACGATGATTCATCGGGTATTCGGACCGTTCTTAGACATGTTCGTGATAGTATTTATTGATGACATCTGGTTTATTCACGATCGAAGCTGACCATCGGATCATTTGAGGACGGTACTTGGCACACTTCGGCACCAGAAATTATATGCTAAATTTTCTAAGTGTGAATTCTGGATGACCTCAGTGGCATTCCTGGGGCATATTTGTCACACCCTAATTCCTGATAGGGCGTGATGGGAACCCGACCCTTACCTAGGGCTGAGCGAACCCGCTAACTCTCACAATACTCATAAACATGCAGGGCCCTCAAATCATATCATAAGTACATAATGAAATTTGTTTTCGAAAACAAACATGCCTTTCATCTTTGTCAAATCAAATAAAACTAGCATCATAATAGAAAATTTTGATTTGTAGTAGAAGGTAATTGCGAAGTCTTGATAGCCCCTCTAGCATTCGAATATTTCCTTGAAGCCTAAATATGCAAGGATATTTACAATTTCGTATGAAATCTGTAAACATATGAAGTTCGTAACATAATGCACAATAATACGTCGGCTTACATAGCCGCTTACAAAACTGACATATCATACACACGACACTGTCTGCAAAGTCTCTACCATAACCGGACACCATACAAAAGCACTCGACTCGGCGGCACTCCGGAGGAAATGGAGCTCGCCAATCCCGGTGGAACATCTTCTCGCTAACATCACATACTCATTTGTGGGTACACCGCGGCATGAAACGCGAGCCCCGAAGAAAGGGGTCGATGCGAAATATGCCGAGCATGTAAAGCATAGCATACAGAAAACGAGGTCATAACCAAAGTAAGGAGTGCAGAAAATGAGCATAAAAATCCAGAATACCAAAGTGCTTGCACCTGAAGCACAAATCATACATAAGCGGTACCGAAGACAAATGTGATAATCCTAATGCCAAAATGCGATAATCCGAATGCCAAAATGCTTAGCTTTCTTTTGTAAAACGTTTCTGTCTCATATATATAGAACAAATCATATGAGCTGACATTAACCGACTAATTATAATCCAGACTGTCAAAATCACATATCATATGCACACACATCGTATCCCGACCCTCTAGTGAGGGACTCGGCAAATAAGATCATATCATCATATTATCACATATCACATACCACATATACACACACCGCGGTCAAGTACCCAGCGGCAATATCACATATACACATACCGCGGCCAAGAACCCAGCGGCAATATCACATATACACATACCGCGGCCAAGAACCCAGCGGCAATATCACACATACACATACCGCGGCCAAGAACCCAGCGGTCAATATCACACATACCGCGGTCAAGTATCCAGCGGCAACATCACACATACCGCGGCCAAGAATCCAGCGGCAACATCACACATACCGCGACCAAGAATCCAGCGGCAACATCACACATACCGCGGTCAAGAATCCAGCGGCAGCATCACATAGTGCGCACGATCACACAACCGGCCCGGGACTCGGCGAAAGACATACAACAAAATGCACAAGCAGAATCGTGGGAAACCATATGCAATGCAAAACATTTACGCAGACCCAATAGGATAATCAAAATAAACTGTTATTTCAAAACCGAATCAATAGTCAAATCGGGTTTTCTTCCGAATATCACTCGGGAACATATCAAACCGAACCGAGAAACCAAGGTTACGTATCAGAATCATATGCATAGAAATCCTCATTTTAGACTTAACAGATAAGTATATAATCATATTCGGGGGTCGGAAAAATAGTCATATCAAATTCTTTCAGAAGCCATCAGAACCATACAGAAGGAAATCGCGGCACCCACGGACGAGCGTCAACCCAATCCGGGCCCACCTATGAAAATCAAAGTCATTACTCGTCATGAAATCATTTGCGAAGATATCAAAGCGATCCGAGCCCTTTCTTGAAAGTTACGGGCGTTCGTAGTTTCGGATTCGTTTAGGAACAAAATTCTTTTGAAAACCAACTTTTTTGTAACTTTAGAAATTTAGTCATACAAAAGACATAAGGATCATAATTCGACTACAATAAGAAATAGTGTAAACGACCGTCATTTTAAAGTCGGGACAAAAGTTATATCAAACATCTTTCGGACATCACCGGAAACATATCAAACTTCATAAATATATCAAAGGACCATAGTTATACGTCAAACCAATCCGAGTCCGCCTCGGAAAGTTACGAACGTTACTCACTTTTAGGACTTTCTACGAACAAATCAAAGCCATCCGGTTCTGTCTATGAAAGTTACGGACATTTTTAAGCATAAGATCCTTTCGGAACAAACCATATACATAGCATTTCAAATCCAATCGTATCAAGGACATATAAACCATATAAGGATGCCTTCATCAAGAAGCAAATAAGCATCGTAAACATGCTCGGACGTTAAGAATAGGATCACCCGAAGCTCATAACATATCATAACTTAGCCATATCTAAGACATGCCAAAAGAAGGAAAGGTAAGCTTTACATACCTTGATTGCTCCCTAAGCTAATCCAAACTCAAGTCTCGGCTTCTCAAAATCTACAACACGTCATTAGACACCAAACATTAGTCATAGGCCTCTCGGAATCCCATTTTAAGTTCGCACTTTATTTACAGAAATTTGGGCAGCATTTCCCCTGTAAACTCAACACCCCGAGAATTCAACTCGGCCAAATATCCAACAACAATACCAACAACCACATCAACAATATCAATAAGCAATTCCGAACGCATTCTAAAATTAGTAATTCCTTTCTACATAATTCGACGACATTCATGCATATTCAATTCAACTTCTTACATTCAAACTAATATCAACGATCGCATATTCAAATACCAATCCAAAACCATTCAAACACGATTCAAGAACATTTCCAACAATCCGCACAATATTTCAAACGATCCAATTAATGCTCTACTCCACCCGAAACCTCAAATTTCCATAAGAACAACAACAATACATTTTCTTCCTTCCACATTCATAAACTACATTAATAACCACGTATTACAATATCATTTATGTAATTGCAAGAAACTATATTACCCATATACTAACTTCTACATTAACTCACAAACGGTCCCAATTTCAACATGTATCATCTAATACTTTCATTTTCATCACATAATCCACAACACAACAATCAAATTACACTAAATAAAATTTGTTCATTCCTTGCCAAACAACACAACCCATCTTCGGCCACCACAACCAACCCACAACTTTCATGAATTTCATTCGTTTCTACATCACATATTCCATAACAACAACAACTAAAATACTACATAACATTAGTTCACTACTCCTACACCATACACACACACACACGGCCAACCTTCCCCAACACCATATTTTCATGGTTTCTTTCATCTCTACATATCACAACATGTACCAATCATCCATAAACACATAAAGAAGATTAAACCTCACCTTTTCTCTTCAACTTTTCCTCTCGGCTAAGCTTCCCAATTGCACAAACGGATGTTATTCTTGCTCCAACAACCCTTCCATGTTATTTTACACCTTCTAAGGAGTTGAAACACATGAAGAAAATAATTTTTGAAGAAGAATTTTTGGTCTTCTTTTTCTTTCTCCCATGGCCGAATGGCCCCTTATGTTTCTCCAACCTTCTTGAAATTTCCAAGAGATAAAATGATGAAGATGACTTAAATTAGTCATCTTTCTCGACATATATAATTTGCACATGTCTCCCTATGGCCCACAAGTCATGTGCATGGCCACATGACTTTTCTTTTCATGAATTTTAAGTTTCCACAACTTCACTTTTGGCCCCAAATTTTCATGAAATGTTCAACTTTTCATAATTCACTTTTAACCCCAAATTTTTCTTATTCCAAATTTACCCTTACACTCCATACCATTGAAAAGATGAATATGCAACTTGTGCATTAAAACAAAAAATCAACAAAAATCGAAAATTAAAAGTCTTGTCCATAACTTGTCGCAACCAACTTAGAATATTCCAACGTACAAAGTACGGGACTTAACATCCTTTCCCCCTTTAGAACATTCGTCCTCGAATGTTCAACTAATCGTATAGGGTCTTAAGAATCTCGAGGGGGTTTCTTTTATTACCAAAGCACTCGATCTCTTCTACCAACCATTTTTCTTTTCCATCTCCTCTTACCTTGCGAATAACGTGATAAGGTCCAATATATTTCGGTTTAAACTTTTTCTTTTTGTAATTCCCTTTTACTCAACTTATAACATTCTAGGCACATTATCTCGTGTCATCTCTTAATCTTTAACTCAACCCTTCCTTATTCGTTCCATAGCTTGTTTTTCCGTTTCACACTTGCATTTGTATTCTAGCTACACAGATCACATCATAACCTTGGCCACTTTCACACTAGGCTTCACTTATTTTCATAACAACCCTCATGGTATTCACATTATATCTAATTCGTAACCAATCCCATAATATAACACTTTTTAAATCTTTACCCTTTCTAATCCGCTTTGTCCTTAATATCTCGCAAGCTTTCTTATCAATATATCCATATCCATCACAATTCTTTTCCTCCTTACTCTTGTCTTAATCATACCATTACTTCTTTCTTGAGGTCAGCCATACTCGCAACTTACTCAAATCTTACAATTACGGTGGACACGGCCTTTCAAGTCGCATTACAAACCTACATCTCATTTTCTCTTTATTTCTGGAAAAATTTCGGCAGAGTTTCCTCTATATTTCTTACTATCTCAAAACCTGTACACAGGAAATACCAACAATGCCTCACAGGGCCAAAATACATATATACATATCATATCATATCGCAGCCACACAGGGCTCCCAATATCAGCAACAGTACACAAATGATAAACATACCTCGTATGCCCAACTCAAACGGCACCGGTTACACTTTCTTGTTTACTTTCCCCCTTTAATCTTCAACTTGTATTTCAATCGCAACTTCAATATCTTCCCCAACATATATCTTTCATACCTTTACTTACCTGCGTACTTTGTGACTTCCAACATCATCAATCACTTTCTTCTATCAGTGTCATTCTTCAGCTGCAATCACAAATCGGGGTAAGGAGTCCCATCTCCTATGACTTGGCTCTATGGCACGATCTCAGATGTGAAAGAAGAGTAACCACCCTAGATGCCCCGTAGCCTCCTTTTTATAAATGTGGCGCGCTTCACACCATAAATAGGACTCTACTGGACACGACTTTGCAGACAACCCCTACGACGAACTGCTCTGATACCAATTTGTCACACCCTAATTCCTGATAGGGCGTGATGGGCACCCGACCCTTACCTCGGGCCGAGCAAACCCGCTGACTCTCACAATACTCATAAACATGCTGGGCCCTCAAATCATATCATAAGTACATAATGAAATTTGTTTTCGAAAACAAACATGCCTTTCATCTTTGTCAATTCAAATAAAACTAGCATCGTATGAAATCTGTAAACATATGAAGTTCGTAACATAATGCACAATAATACGTCGGCTTACATAGCCGCTTACAAAACTGACATATCATACACACGACACTGTCTGCAAAGTCTCTACCATAACTTCAGACACCATACAAAAGCACTCTGACTCGGCAGCACTCCGGAGGAAATGGAGCTCGCCAATCCAGCTGGAACATCTTCTGCTAACATCACATACTCATCTGTGGGTACCTGCGCGGCATGAAACGCAGCCCCCGAAGAAAGGGGGTCAGTTTTAAATATGTCCGAGCATGTAAAGCATGGCATACGAGTAAAACGAGGTCATAACCAAAGTAAGGAAGTAAAATGAGCATAAAAATCCGAATACCAAAGTGCTTGCACTGACAGTACAAATCATACATAAGCGGGTATCGAAGACAAATGTGATAATCCGAATGCCAAAATGCTTAGCTTTCTTTTGTAAAACGTTTAAATGTCTCATATATAGAACAAATCATATGCCGACATTAAACGACTAATTATAATCCGGACCGTCAAAATCACATATCATATGCACACATTGTATCGGGCCCTCTAGTGAGGGACAAATAAGATCATATCATCATATTATCACATATCACATACCACATATACACACACCGCGGTCAAGTACCCAGCGGCAATATCACATATACACATACCGCGGTCAAGAACCCAGCGGCAATATCACATATACACATACCGCGGCCAAGAACCCAGCGGCAATATCACACATACACATACCGCGGCCAAGAACCCCGGTCAATATCACACATACACGCGATCAAGTATCCGGTGACAACATCACACATACCGCGGCCAAGAATCCGGCGGCAACATCACACACACATACCGCGGCCAAGAATCCGGCGGCAACATCACACATACCGCGGTCAAGAATCCACAATAAAAGCATCACATAGTGCGCACGATCACACAACCGGCCCGGGACTCGGCAAAAGACATACAACAAAATGCACAAGCAGAATCATGGGAAACCATATGCAATGCAAAACACTTACAAAGACACAATAGGATAATCAAAATAAGCTGTTATTTCAAAACCGAATCAATTGTCAAATCGGGTTTTCTTCCGAATATCACTCGGGAACATATCAAACCGAACTTCGAAACCAAGGTTACGTATCGAATCATATGCATAGAAATCCTCATTTTAGACTTAACGAGATAAGTATATAATCATATTCGGGGGTCGGAAAAAAATAGTCATATCAAATTCTTAAAAAAAAAAGCCATCGAACCATACGAAGAAATTGCGGCACCCACGGACAAGCGTCAACCCAATCCGGGCCCGCCTATGAAAATCAAAGTCATTACTCGTCATGAAATCATTTTCGAAGATATCAAACCGATCCGATCCCTTTCTTGAAAGTTACGGGCATTCGTAGTTTCGGATTCGTTTAGGAACAAAATTCTTTTGAAAACCAACTTTTTTGTAACTTTAGAAATTTAGTCATACAAAAGACATAAGGATCATAATTCGACTACAATAAGAAATAGTGTAAACGGACTGTCATTTTAAAGTCGGGACAAAAGTTATATCAAACATCTTTCGGACATCACCCGGAAACATATCAAACGTCATAAATATATCAAAGGACCATAGTTATACGTCAAACCAATCCGAGTCCGCCTTGGAAAGTTACGAACGTTACTCACTTTTAGGACTTTCTACGAACAAATCAAAGCCAAAATGAAAGTTACGGACATTTTTAAGCATAAGATCCTTTCGGAACAAACCATATACATAGCATTTCAAATCCAATCGTATCAAGGACATATAAACCATATAAGGATGCCATCATCAAGAAGCAAATAAGCATCGTAAACATGCTCCGACGTTAAGAATAGGATCACCCCCGAAGCTCATAACATATCATAACTTAGCCATATCTATGTCACACCCCGACCTTACTAGGGTGTGATGGGCACCCGACCCTACATCCGGAGCCGAGCGAACCCACAGACTCTTATTACGCACATAATTTTTTGTTCAAATCTCGGTACCCGAATAATCATGAAATACATAATGAAGCTTATAACCCGACAAAATTGTAATTATACGGGATTTACTACATAACACAAATCGACATTTTTTTAGATGGAGCGCCGGATTCGGCCGACGTATCATACCCACGACGCCGTCGCAAAGTCTCTAACACAGATCCGAAGTCATAACGGACAAACTCGACACGGCGGACTCGGGAAATTGGAGCTTGCCATCTCCCCGGAAGATCTTCTATAATAAAGATGCGGGGAGTATTCCTAGCGCGGCATCTTGACCCCAAAAAGGGGTCGCACGGAATATGTCGAGTACGTAAGGCATGCTCTTCAACGAGAAACAAAACTATAGATAAACGTTGGTATCGTACATACGTTTTTCGCAACAGCAGACGCTTACCTCCCAGACGCAATTCATACATACCTGTTTCATATGCTAAAAAGTGTACAGAAAATAAATGAACCAACCAGTATACCAAAATACTTATTCTGCAATCGCTGATCGCATGTCCGAAGAGGTGCGGAAAATACAGAACGCACGGGAGATGTCACACGTCAGACGGAGTTCAGAATGTGCAGAATATTCGGATAGAATCATACATCGGACGGAACGCCGAACATACGAATTATTATTGTATCATATAACGAGCAAACTACGGAACATTTAGTGTTCGTTGATGTCGACACATATCGGAAAGAATACAGAATGCACGGAATGCTCAGATGATATTATATAGCGCATATGCATAAAACGTGTCCGGCCCTCTGATAAGGGACTCGGTGAGTAGGATCATATATAGTAGACTCATATATGCAAATAACGTGTCCGACCCTTTGTTAAGGGACTCGGTAATGTAGAATCATGCAGGTGAATCCTTTGTCAAATATACATAACGTGTCCCGCCCTCTCGCGGGTCTCGGTGGATAATATCAAATGCGGCCGCCATCCCCGTATCATCATAAACATACATAGATAACGTGTCCCGGCCCGCAAGTACGAGGGACTCGGTGAATAATGCAATGAGATGCGCACGAGAACATGTCCTGGCCCGGGACTCAGTGAATCAGAATCATACCGTAAAGCACGCACGAGAACATAACATGCCCTGGCCCGGGACTCAGTGAAAGATACATTGAGCCATGCATTTGGGTCGTGAGAAACCATATGCACATAAATCCAGACTCGATGAATACGTACACTTACCCGCATATGAAGATCCAGAAGCAAGTTTCGGGTCCTTCCGAATTAGCATCAGAAAGTTATATGCATTTGAAGCACGGAAACCTCTTCGGACTTTTCAAGCGATCCAGGATCGTGTATGAAGAACATTAAAGCTCACAGAGAACGTTCATATCAAAATACTTATGTCACCACACTTATATCCGAATACTTATATCACAATTTTCCATTTGACCATATTTACAGATGCTTATATCAAAATATTCAGATCAGATCATTCATGTCGAAGTGTTTATATCCGGATAGTCAAACCAAAATGCTCATATCTGGGTTATCAGACACTTATATTAAATTCGGGACGAAAGTCAAAGGTTTCCTTAGTTATCCTACGGACATAAAGCAAATAGAACAGTACAATTAGGTCTCGGGGATTGTGGGCCCACCTCGGGTCAAGTCGGGTAACGAACATAAAAACATGGTCATTATATCTCATTAAACTATCCTCGAAGATTTCAAGGCCTTCCACTTTCACTTTCAAAAGTTACGGACGTTTGGACATGTCTTTATAATAAAGCGCAAATTAGTTAGTTCAATTCTATTGAATGAATAGTAACTAAATTCAACCTCGAACTTCTAGAATTGGAGTAGTCCCCGAAGCACGTATTCAAACTTATTACATCTAGGACATGCCAAAGAAAGAAAGGGGTAAGCCTTACATACCTTTTCCGCTCCTTAAGCTTCTCCAAATCCCAGCTCCAAGTTTGCCAAAAGCTGCAATTTGGTCACATTTACCCAATATCAACCATAAAGTTATAAGAATTCACTCTTAGTCAACACTTGTCTTAATCTTCCAAATAAGTTTACTTATTTTCTGCCGAGATTTCGGTAAAGCACCTCCCCTGTAAATACACCGTCCCGAGAATTATGGTCGGCCCAAATCACAACACCCAAACCAACAATCATAATAACAATATCGATAGATAATTCGGGATATCCAAACCAACATCCAATCTTACCCGAAACCTTCCAAATTAATGAATTACAACAATGCATTCCTTTCTTTCAAATTCATAAACTATGTCATCAATTCCATACGTTAGCAACAATATCTTCATTAATGCAAGGGCTTGAAATCACATTATGTTCCAAATCAGCCCATAACAATTACGACTTCCATTTGAGTGATCAAACCTTCGTTTTTACCACATAATCCACAACAAACAACAACCAAAATACTACATTAAATTAGTTCACCATGTTCCCTCCAAAACAGCCCCTACACGGCCACACACACACCACACTCCACGGCTCAACACCAACATTGAAGGTTTCATGATTTCCATTCATTTCGACACTCTACAACCACCTACATACTAGCTAGAATTAATGCATCACTCCTAGACATATAACACACATACACGGCCAACATCAACATTCATGGCTCAACCTCAACATCCTACTTTCATGCATTTCACCCATTTCTTCATCACATAGTTCATAACAACAACAACCAACATGATAAATACATTAATTCATTATTCCTACACCATATAGCACAACTCACGGCCACACACAATTCACCACAACTCCATTCATTTACATACTTCAAAACATCCACAAATCATGCAAAACATATGAAAAACAAGATTGAGCCTTACCTTTTTCCTTCCACCTCCCCCACGGCTAGGCTTGCCTTTTTGCAAAACGAATAGCTTTCTTCTTCCAACAACCACTCCACGTCGAAGAGGACCTTCTAATTAGTATGAAAGCATGAAGAAATAATTTTTTCCATGATCAAATGGGCAAGGACCATTTTCGGCCAGCTTGTGGCCGAATGGTTGCTCCCCTTTTCTTTCTCCATTTTTCTTTCTTGCTTTCTTTCTCTCTTTATGAAATATGAGTACTCCTCCCTTATATATATAAATGTTCCTCTTGTATGCATGTGAGGGGCACATGCCCCTCTCTCTAGATTTTTCTTTCTTTTCCTTTTATTTCTCTAGAGTTTTCTTTCTATTATATTATTCTTTTTAAAAGATGACTTATTATTTTAGTCATCCTTTTTCCATTCTTTTTCTTCACATGGCCAATATGGCCCCTTTTGGAGTTTTCTTGAATTCCCGTGAAATGACCATTTTGCCCCTAGCCTTTTTAAATATTTCCATGAACCATTTTGCGAATTTTCCTTTTTCGCCCTCAACCTCTCACAATATTCCCATACTAATAATGTTCATAAGCAACATTCATAGCCACTTGCATTAAAATAATTTTTGAAAATCGTCTCGCCCGTAACTTTCCACGACGACTTCGAAATATCCAAACGTACAAAATACGGGCTAAAACAATCTAAGACATGCCAAAAGAAGGAAAGGTAAGCTTTACATACCTTGATTGCTCCCTAAGCTAATCCAAACTCAAGTCTCGGCTTCTCAAAATCTACAACACGTCATTAGACACCAAACATTAGTCATAGGCCTCTCGGAATCCCATTTTAAGTTCGCACTTTATTTACAGAAATTTGGTCGGCATTTCCCTTGTAAACTCAACACCCCGAGAATTCAACTCGGCCAAATATCCAACAAAAATACCAACAACCACATCAACAATATCAATAAGCAATTCCGAACGCATTCTAACATTAGTAACTCCTTTCTACATAATTCGATGACATTCATGCATATTAAATTCAACTTCTTACATTCAAACTAATATCAACGATCGCATATTCAAATACCAATCCAAAACCATTCAAACACGATTCAAGAACATTTCCAACAATCCGCACAATATTTCAAACGATCCAATTAATGCTCTACTCCACCCGAAACCTCAAATTTCCATAAGAACAACAACAATACATTTTCTTCCTTCCACATTCATAAACTACATTAATAACCACGTATTACAATATCATTCATGTAATTGCAAGAAACTATATTACCCATATACTAACTTCTACATTAACTCACAAACGGTCCCAATTTCAACATGTATCATCTAATACTTTCATTTTCATCACATAATCCACAACACAATAATCAAATTACACTAAATAAAATTTGTTCATTCCTTGCCAAACAACACAACCCATCTTCGGCCACCACAACCAACCCACAACTTTCATGAATTTCATTCGTTTCTACATCACATATTCCATAACAACAACAACTAAAATACTACATAACATTAGTTCACTACTCCTACACCATACACACACACACACGACCAACCTTCCCCAACACCATATTTTCATGGTTTCTTTCATCTCTACATATCACAACATGTACCAATCATCCATAAACACATAAAGAAGATTAAACCTCACCTTTTCTCTTCAACTTTTCCTCTCGGCTAAGCTTCCCAATTGCACAAACGGATGTTTTTCTTGCTCCAACAACCCTTCCATGTTATTTTACACCTTCTAAGGAGTTGAAACACATGAAGAAAATAATTTTTTGAAGAAGAATTTTTGGTCTTTTTTTTCGTTCTCCCATGGCCGAATGGCCCCTTATGTTTCTCCAACCTTCTTGAAATTTTCAAGAGATAAAATGATAAAGATGACTTAAATTAGTCATCTTTCTCTACATATATTGTCACAACCCAACCCCGTAGGCCGTGACTAGTGCCCGATCTGGGCACCCCAAACGCTTCCTCAGATAATATCAAATGCATCCAGGTATATAACAGAAGCCGACAAGGCGGTGGATCAAATATATAC
>NC_081347.1:40053009-40117881 GCF_029784015.1 Lycium ferocissimum | reverse complement strand
AAAAGACTTCAAAATATGAGTGCTAATACTAAGGGAAAAAAAAATTCGAATGAATAGTCATGCGGAAAACCTAAAAACTAGGTATTTATAAGAGTCAAAGTCGTGCAAAAGCGGACCGACAAAATTACCCTCGACGGACCAATGTACGGACCGTACTTTTTATACGGTCCGTAGAATCGATGGAAGCTTTCCGTGGTGAAATCTCTCTAGTGGTCCAATGTACGATCAACTTTTACGGACCAAATATTATACGGTCCGTATAGCTTTCCGTAAATCTCCTTTGTCTTAGCAAATCTTCGGGAACCAATATACGGTGGATTTTTACGGACCGTAAATATTATACGGTCCGTACTTCGCTCGGACATTTGCTTCATCCAAAGACGCATTCGTTGAGCTTGTACGTCGGGATTTGATGACCGTGAATATTCTACGGTCCGTATCTTCCTCCGTATAACTCTGTCTTCAGTAGATTTCTCTTTCGGAACAACTTTTTCACTCCATTTTCACGACTTGCTCCCGAATCACGTTAAACACCTGCAATATGTCACAAACACATCAAAACGACCTAGACTTGCTCAAAAACAAGTAAAACTTATAGCCGAAAAGTATCGAATGTGCCATAATTTCACGGCACATCAACGGCCTTATAGGGTTCGATCTATCTGGGACTAAGTTTTCCTTTCTTACCACCCTTCATAGGTGATATTTTCAGAAACACCCAATCACCTACCTGAAATTCCAATTCCCGTCACTGTACATCTGCATAAGATTTCTGATGACTCTGAGCTATATGTAACCATTCCTGAATAAGCTTTACCTTTTGAATAGCACATGTACAAGATCTGGCCCAAATAAACTTGCTTCTCCGACTTTAAACCAACCGGCAGGAGACCTGTACTTCCTACCAGACAGAGCCTCATACGAAGTTTTTCTGATACTGGCATGATAGCTATTATTATTAGCAAACTTTATAAGAGGCAAATGATCACCCCAGCTTCCTTGGAAATCCAATACACAAGCCCATAACATATCTTCCAAAGTTTGGATAGCTCACTCAGCTTATCCGTCTGTCTGCGGATGGAAAGCCATGCTAAGATTTACTTGAGTACCAATACTTTTCTGAAAATATTTCCAGAAATTTTCCATAAACTGACCGCCTCTGTAGGAAATAATAGATATAGGGGCACCATGAAGGCGCACAATCTCTTTAATGTACAGCTTGGCATAATCTTCAACAGTGTAAGTGGTCTTGACCGGAAAGAAATGGGCTGATTTTGGTCAAACTATCGACGATCACCCAAATAGAATCAAACTTGCGATAAGAACAGGGAAATTCCGTAATGAAATCCATATTAATCACTTTCTATTTCTAAGTCGGGATCTCTATTTCCTGTAATAAGCAGCTAGGTTTCTGGTGTTCAATCTTCACTTGTTGGCGAGTGGGTCATTGAGCTACAAAACTCGCAATATATTTCTTCATATTGTTCCACCAATAGGAGCCCTTGAGGTCATGATACATCTTTGTGGAGCCAGGATGTATAGAATATCGGGAATAATGGAATTCTGACATAATTCTATCCTGCAGTCCAGCTACATTTGGAGCACAGAAACGACATCGATGTTTAAGAGCCCCATTTGGATCAAGTTCAAAGGTGGAAATTCGATTCTGTTGAACTCCCTCTTTGGTGTTAACTAGAACTGGATCTTTATATTGTTGAGCCTTTACTTCCGAGGCAAAAGTCGACTGAGATATATTGTGTAGGGCAACATCAGAATCTTCTGAATCTAATAAGCAAACTCCTAGGCTTGCTAGGCGGTGAAGTTCTTTAGTCATTTTCCAGCTTTTTAGCTGGCACATGCAATAGAATACCCATCCACTTGTGACTTAACGCATCAACAATAACATTGGCTTTGCCAGGATGATATAAGATATCGGCATCATAATCTTTCAAAGAATTCGAAACATCTTTGTTGCTTCAAGTTCAGCTCCTTCAGTTTGAATATATATTGAAGGCTTTTGTGAGTTGTATAAATATCAACATGAACACCATATAAGTAATGCCGCCATATATTCCGAGCATAAATTACCGCCGCCAACTTAAGATCATGGGTTGGATAGTTTTGCTCATGGTTCCTCGAGCTCGAAGGCATAAGTGATCACCTTACCATTTTGCATTAGTACACATCCCAGAGCTATGCGTGAAGCATCACAATATACAGTGTAGCCCTCAGTGCCTTTTGGAAGTGTAAGAATAGGGGCGGATGTCAATTTGTTCTTCAATTTATGAAAACTCTATTCACAAGATTCTTGTCACGACTCAACCGGAGGGCCGCAGACGGGCACCCGGAGCTAACCTACCGAGTACCTCTTAACATACTCTCATAATCATATCTAGGTGGGCCACATGGCTAACTCATAATTATCACGAACCAAAAAGGCATAAGTTCCATCTAACATAGGCGCATCTATATAAACATCATTAACTATGACCATATATACAAGTCGAAAAGTCTACCAAAAATGATATACAAAATATAAATCGATTAGGTTATGGGATATCTAGCTATGTACATCTGTCTACGAGCCTCTACATGGAGTATGTAATATCATAAAGACGGGACAGGACCCCGCCATGCCCACGTATGTACACAAAAGAATAATACCAACTAAATTGCAGCTCCAGATCAAATGGAGCACTCTTATGCAATCACTGATGAAACAACCTAAGGGTCTGGTTGTGACGACCTAATTTGCCAAAGCCGTGCGGACACTTACCTTTCCCACCTCGGTGAGCGAACCCTCAATCCAACAATAATAAAAACGTAAATCAATATCAATCAAGTGGAAATGAATAGATACGTAGGTCTCACGATATTATATAATAGAAATAGCGCAGAATGATAAAATGCCCCTATGGTCTGGTCTAAGTCATACAAGAGCATCTAAGAGAAAATAATACGAGTCTGGAATAAAAATACATAAAAGTGTCTATGTCTTTGAATAAGAATAAGACATAAATGATAAAGAAGTCTTCAAGGTGGCGAACGGCCGTGCTCACCCTAGAGACTCGGAACAGTGCTAAAGAAGACGATCAGCCACGAGAGATGGAAGCAGAACCAACCTGATACTCTGCATTCATAAAGGAATGCAGCAAGTACAGGTCAATACAATACAACGGTACTGGTAGGCATCATCGGCCGACTAGTCATAGCTAACACAATTCAAATAATAAAGCAGATAAGCAGATAAACCAACAAGAATAAGTCAAACATAATAGAAGCCAAGTATACGTCGTCACCTAAGTTGAACATCTAATTCCAAAACATCGACATCTCGGTAGCACAACCCAAGGTGACTCGCGAAGTCTAATTGTCACCCGTCCCGAATCTTTGCCCAACAGACAGACCGGACCCTGGATCTTTGCCCACGGGGGGTTCTCACCAGCACCACCTTGGGGGACCCGCGGAGTCCATGCACTCACTCAATCCACAATTTTGGGACTAACATCGGATATCGGACTCTCACGTCACTCAAGTAAAATCGAGCCCGGCTCATCAAAGTGTTTCATCAATTATCATCAGTATCTCAACAATATATCATGAAGAATGCGAGTGCGTGCAATGCATGTATTATCATCAATAATCATGTTCAATATCACAAGTACCAATAACAGGTACGCCAACAATATATCTGAATCACAAGTGCTAACAATGGGTACGCCAACAATATATCTGAATCACAAGTACCAACAGTGGGTACGCCAACAACATCATAATCAAGATGGTATAATAGAATCCAATATCTATCAACAACTTATGGCATCAAGTCAACATAATAGAACAATCAAATCTCAATACAACGGGGTGGCTAGCCCCAAACACACAATACGGCCCAACCTAAGGCAATATCCAACCCAACTTCATACCCAAATGTTCACATGCTGTCTCCGACAATATAATCTAAATATGTGCTTCGCTATACTAAGTCTCACCAAGGGTAAGTCATAACTACCTGGATGGCCGAACCGCACACACCAACTACTCAATCCTTTGCCTTGCCTTTTCGCTGAGCCTCAGAACCAAAGTAGTCTAAGCATAATCAAAATCTAGATTAGAAATCACGAAGAATGATACTAATATCGCTATCATTCAATTTAGGTCAATTCTAACCCTAGAAATTGGAGAAACGTGGCCCACTAGGGCAAAACGAAAAATTTGAAAGCAAAATATCAAATTAAGCACTAGGTGATCATAAACCAACTACTAATTACTAATTTAACTCGTGGAATCCCTTAATTTCGAAGTTAAAGCAAAACCCCAAAATTTGGGTATAATCCCTAACTCTTTGATTCAAGAATTCAACTCTAATAATGTAATATAAGTGATTAATAACCTTAGATTCATCAAAACTTAGAATCTATGATGATTAGGATCAATGGAATAGTAAAGGGATTATCAAGATTTACCTCTAAGAGTTTTCCCCAAAATCTCCAAGAACAGTCCCAGAGCTCTATTTTCGAAATGGAAATAAATGAAGGACTAAAGGCTTTTAACACTTTATTAATTATACCCACTGTCCGTCACCCGTTTTGGCGACGCTGGGACCGCCCCAGCGGTCTCTCGACTGCTTCAGCGGTCAAGCCCAAAAGGCTTGGACCGCTCCAGCGGTAGGGTGACGCTCCAATGGTACCGCTGCCGCAGTGCAGGCGCCGCCAAAGCGGGCACCAGACCCCAGAAAACTCACCCAAGTTTCACAATTGGATCCGATTTTTCGACTAATTCCCAAGGCCATCTGCTCACATACCATACACATAGACACATATAAAAACACACTATGAACGCGCCCGTGGCCTCAGAATTCCCAACTGAGGTCTCGTTGACCGAGTCAACCCCCGATACCTTAATTCTAATTTCCCAACTTAAGTCCCAAAATGCATCTGAGTGCATTCGGAACTGAACCAGATAGACACACAAGTACTAAACGACCATCCGGACCTCTCGAAAATGATGAATTTTTGAAAAAGGTCCGTTTATCTACAAGTCAACTTTGGGTCAACTATTTTTTACTTTAAGCTTAATTTCACCAAAAAGTTGCTCGAATTTGATCTAGACACCTCGAGAAGTGTGCCAACGGTCCCCTCAGGTCAAAGTGAGCTATTCAATGCTCGAGAAAGGGCAGAAATGCCGGAAAGACTATAACAACTAAACGGGTCGTTACATCATATACCAATTGAATTGCCGCTCGTCCTCGAGCGAAGAAAATAAAAGAAGCGGGAACTACCTGAATCAGTAAACAACTGGGGATATCGGCTACGCATGTCAGACTTGGTCTCCCAAGTAGCCTCCTCAACAGGGCGGTGCTTCCATTGCACCTTTATAGAAGCAATCTTTTTCGACTTCAACTTTCGGACCTGCCTATCCAAGGTCGCAATAGGCTCCTCCTCGTAAGTCAAATTCTCAACAAGCAATAGAATCCTAACAAACAATGTAGGTACCATCGGCATGGTACTTCTTTAGCATCGAAACATGAAAAATCGAATGAACTCCCGCCAAGCCTGACGGCTATGCCAACTCATAAGCTACATCACCCATACGGTCAACAATCTCAAACGGACCAATATACCTAGGGCTTAACTTTCCCCTCTTACCGAACCTTATAATACCCTTCATGGGTGAAACCTTCAATAGAACCTGATCACCAATAGCAAACTCCAAATCCCGGACCTTTCGGTCCGCATACATCTTTTACTGACTCTGAGCTGCCAAAAGCTTGGCCTAAATAACTCTCACTTTATCAAGGGACTCTCTCAATAGATCCGTGCTCCAAGGTCAATCCTTGAATCCATCAAAAGAACCAACCGGAGATCTACACCTCCTACCATACAAGGCCTCAAAAGGTGCTATGCCGATACTCGAATGGTAACTATTGTTATACGCAAACTCTACCAATGGCAAGTGCTGATCCCAATGACCACCAAAATCAATAACACATGCTCTCAACATGTCCTCAAACACTTGGATGGTCCACTCAGACTGGCCATCATTCTGGGGATGAAAAGCAGTGCCAAGATCCAATCGGGTACACAACTCCTCGTGAAACGCCCTCTAGAAATGAGAAGTGAAAATAATACCCCGATCAGATATAACAGAAATAGGAACCCCATGCAATCTCACATTCTCCCAAATGTACATCTTGGCTAACTTCTCCGCGATATAGGAAAACTGAACTGGAACAAAGTGAGCGGACTTAGTCAACCGATCAACTATCACCCAAATAGAGTCAAACTTGCCAAGGGTCTTTGGAAGACCCGTGACAAAATTCATGATAATCCTCTCCCACTTCGACTCGGGAATGGGCATCCTCTGAAGCACCCTCACCAAGTCACTGGTGCTCATACTTTACCTGCTGACAATTCGCACACTTAGCCAACAAATCAACTATATCTCTCTTTATCCAACTCCACCAATAGTGCTGTCTCAAGTCACAGTACATCTTAGTCACCCCCGAATGAATAGAATAGCGAGAGCTATGAGCCTCAGATAAGATCAACTGAATCAAATCACCAACACGAGGAATGCACACGCATCCTCTAATCCTCAAAATGTCCTCAGAATCAATCACGGCCTCCTTGGCCGCACCCCTCAAAACTCTATCTCAAATTTTGCTCAACTGAGCGTCTTCAAATTGATGAGTCCTGATCTGGTCCAATAAAGACGTCCTCGCCTCTATACAAGCTAAAATCCTGCCTGGAGCTGAAATATCAAGGTGAACGAAACTATTGGCCAGAGTCTGAACCTCCATGACCAACGCACGCTCAGAAACAATCAATTGAGCTAAACTCCCCATACTCACTGCCTTGCGACTCAAGGCATCAGCCACCACATTAGCTTTCCTGGGATGATACAGAATAGAGATGTCATAGTCCTTCAGGAGCACCATCCATTGGCGCTGCTTGGAATTAAGATCTCTCTGGGTAAACATATGTTGAAGACTATAGTGATCGATGAAAACCTCACAACGAACACCGTACAATATAATGCCTCTAAATCTTCAAAGCGAAGACCACGGCCAATAACTCCACATCATGGGTAGGGTAATTCTTCTCATGAATCTTCAACTAACGAGAAGCATAAGCTATCACTCTACCCTCCTGCATCAACACAGTACCTAAGCCCATATGGGAGATATCACAATAGACAGTGAAAACCTTATCCTCCATGGGTAATGCTAAGATCGGGGTTGTAGCAAAAAGAAGCTTGAGCTTTTGAAAGCTCTCCTATCATCTGTCCACTCGAAGGGACCATCCTTTTGAGTCAATCTGGTCAAGGATGAAGCGATAGCAGGAAAACCTTTCACAAAGCGATGGTAATAGCTGGCCAAACCCAAAAACTACGAATCTCAGTAACAGTAGTGGGCCTCGCCCAACCCCTCACAGCCTCAATCTTCTGTGGATCAACCATAATCCCATCCTTAGATACAACATGGCCCAAGAATGCCACAGCCTCCAACTAGAACTCACACTTGGAAAACTTAGCAAACAGGCTATGTTTCTTCAACAACCCAAGAACAGAACGAAGATGGCTCTCATGCTCCTCCCTACTCTTGGAATACACCAAGATGTCATCAATAAAAGCAATCACAAAAAAATTAAGGAATGGCCTAAAGATGTTATTCATCAAGGTCATAAATGCAGCCGGGGCATTGGTAAGCCCAAAAGGCATCACTAAAAACTCATAGTGGCCATATCTTGTCCGAAATGCTGTCTTCGGAATATTCTCCACTCTGATCTTCAACTGGTAATAGCCGAAATGCAAATCAATCTTCGAAAACACCGAAGCACCCTGAAGCTAGTCAAACAAATCATCAATACAATGCATAGGGCACTTGTTACAAATAGTGACCTTGTTCAGTTGGCAATAATCAATGCGCATCCTTATTGTCCCATCTTTCTTCTTCACAAATAACACAGGAGCACCCCAAGGGGAGACACTCGGTCTAATGAAACCTTTGCTCAATAAATCCTATAACTGCTCCTTAAGCTCTCTCAAAGCTGCTGTTGCCATTCGATATGGCAGAATAGAAATAGGACGAGCGGCCGGATCCAAGTCAATACAGAAGTCAATGTCGCGATCGGGTGGCATACCCGGCAGATCAGACGGGAATACCTCCGCCAACTCGCTCACAATAGGGATATACTTAAGGGGTGGAGATGCTGTGATCGTATCATGAACATGAGCCAAATAAGCTAAACACCCCTTACTTACTAACTTCTTTGCTCGAAGAAAGGAAATGATCTTCTTCCAAGCGGGACTAGGAGTACCCCTCCACTCAAGCCTAGGAATGCCCGACATGGCTAAGGTGACTGTCTTGGCATGACAATCCAAGATCGCGTGATAAGGAGAAAGCCAGGACATCCTCAATATAATATCAAAGTCCACCATATCGAGAATCATCAAATCTACCCAAGTGTCATACCCCATAAAAGTAACCAAACAAGACCGGTAGACTCGATCAATAATCACAGAATCTCCGACCGGAGTAGACACATGAACAAGTATATCTATACTATCACAAGGCAAATCCCAACCAATGGCATGAAATGTAGATGCATATAAATAGGTGGATCCAGGATCAAATAACACAGATGTTACACTATGACGGAAGAAATGGTACCTGAAATCATATCATTTGAGGCCTCTGCCTCGGGCTTACTAGGAATTGACTAACAATGGGCTCCACCATGCCCGCCCTGAGATCCCGCTCTCACACTCTGAGAGCGATCTCTAGTTGGCTGGGAACCACCTATAGAACCATGAGAAGCACGGCGGCCTGACTGAGCGCCACCCTTCTGAGAAGTCCCACTTCTGTCACACCCCGATCTTACTAGGGTGTGATGGGCACCCGACCCCATATTCGGAGCCGAGCGAACCCGCTAACTCTTATTACACATATGAACTTATGAATTAGCAAGAAATGAATACATAGATTTTTTTTTCCATAAATAGAATATGACATCATATAAGACTCGTGACACGAAACATAATAACATATCGGCTACTGGAGCCGCTTACACATGACAACCCAATACCCACGACTCTCGTGAAAAGTCTCTAACTCCGAACAAAACATCATGGCACATATGCTCGACTCGGCAAAGCACTCCGGACAAGTGGAGCCTACCAACCTCGCGGACATCTTCTTATGCTAGCTTCAAATATCCGGGTTCACCTGCGCGGCATGAAACGCAGCCCCCGAAGAAGAGGGGTCAGTACGAGCAATGTACTGAGTATGCAAGGCGTGGATGGTAACATAGAAAGAGACGTAATCATGTGCAACAACAGAATGGGATGTAGAGCATATCATGCGAGAGAGTATCCTGTACGTATGAGACATTTCACGTATAAGGAAGTAAGCTGTGCATATGGAACATGTCATGTGTAAAGCTGTACCCTGTACGTATGGAACATATCATGTAAAGCTGTGACCTGTGCATATGAATGCCCCTGGGGGCGGATGCCATGCATG
Organism: Lycium ferocissimum; assembly: GCF_029784015.1. Taxonomy (NCBI): domain Eukaryota; kingdom Viridiplantae; phylum Streptophyta; class Magnoliopsida; order Solanales; family Solanaceae; genus Lycium; species Lycium ferocissimum. The sequence goes on along the minus strand of NC_081347.1, from coordinate 40,108,355 downwards.
CTTGTTTGGTCATATGGTATCATGGCGCCGAACAAGTCGGCTCGCCCACATAGCGCCGAAATACTCCGGCTCGCCCATAAATCCCGCGTCCGGCATCCCGCGTCCGGATGATAAACCGGTACCCACCGAGTGGCAATGAAACATGTTTCCCTTCCCATTCCCCACATATACATGTATCCCATCCCCCCAACCCATGTACATATACAGGTATGGCATGCATGAGAGCCCAAAGAAAGTCATGTATTCATCGGAGTGACGTAAGGTCGGAAACCTCCGATCACATTATGAAATAATCATGGTCGTCATGTCTCACCTTGAAGGAACGATAATCATAAGGCGAGACTATCAACAGAGAACAACATTAAGAGAACGTAGAACATGTCATTTCGTATCATATCATATCATGTCATATCATTTCATATCATATCATATCATGTCATATCGTATCATGTCATGTCATACCGTGTCATAGACATTTTCTCATATTTAGCATCATTCTTGTCATTGTAAAATCGTAGTCGTCGTTCTAGATATAGAAACTTTCAAAAAGAATTGTAAAACTTGGATTTGGAGAAGAATAAATATTTTTGAAAACATTTATGAACTTTTAGGAAGAAAATCAAGCCTTGGAATCGATGGGCTAGTTAAAACAATTATTACTTAGTAGTCGGAATGATAACCAAAGGTTTCCTTTAATTATAGTACGAAAATAAACCAAACGGAACAATAAGAGAGAATTCGGGAATAGTGGGCCTACCTCGGGTCAACTGAGGTGGCATACACAATTTACGTACGTTAAGCTTCATGGAGTCACTTATGAAGGTCTAAGGGTCATTCGGTTCCATTTGGGCAAGTTAAAGATGTTTAAACGATTATCCCAATAAAACGCACCAAACTTAATTCAATTCTCTGAATGAAAAGGGGCAATTTCAAGTTTGGATTTCTAGGAATGGAATCATCCCCGAGGCTCGTATTCAAGCCTATTATGTCTAAGACATGCCAAGAAAAGAGAGTGAAGCCTTACATACCTCCTTCCGCTCCTTCTGCTACTCCAAATTCAAGTTGCCAATCCGCCAAAATCTACAATTTGGTCATGTTTACCAAACATTGATTAGTGCATTTAGAATTGGATTCTTAAATGAAACTTGGCTACCGAAATTTCGGCAGCACTTCCCCTGTAAATACACCTCCCCAAAATCCAACTCGGCTCATTTTAATCAACAATAACAATCCGGGAATTCAACCCGGCCAAAGTATCAATAATACCAGCAATTATTCTAACAATGCTTCAATATTCAATTCAATCCAATTCAATTCACATAATCTTCCAACAACTCAAACAACATACTACTTTATCCGAAAGCTTCAACCTCAACAATATCCATACATTTCATCATCGCATAATCCATAACGACGACAACTAGAATGTCAATTAACATCAATTTACATTAACTTACCAAAGCTCCTATTATCCGACCATAACCACTTACTACATATTTTCATGCATTTTCATCCATCCCTTTACATTACAACAACAAACAACATTCCACATAGAATCAATCCATTCTTTCCATGCAACACAACACAACACGACCAACTCATACGACACAACACATATAACACAACACACGGCCAACACTACTCCAAACGGCTACCATTCCAACATATTATATTCATGGTTTTTCATTCCTTTTACATTATGGATTTCACAACACAACAATCAAACTACCAAAATAAAATCAATTCATCACACCTCCACAACACTACTTCTATTCGGCCACATCAACAACTTCCATATTTCCATAAATTACATCATTTTCTACATGCTACAATATTCACAACCATCCATAACACATGGAAGAAGATTAAATACATACCTTCATCCTTTGACTTCTCCTATTCGGTTAGGGCTCCATCCTACACCATGAGAGCTTTGCTTGTCCCAACAACCACTCCATGTTAATTAGGACCTTCAAATTAGTAGAAAAGCTAGAAGAAAATAATTTTTCTAGGTCACTTTCCCATGGCTCAATTTTGAGAGCCATGGCCGAATACCTACTATACTCCTCTCTTCTTGTTTTGTTTTCTTTCTTTCTTTCTTTCTCCACCTTTTTCAACTAAAAGATGAACTTCCACATATATATATATATATATATATATATATATATATATATATATATATATATATATATATATATATATATATATATATAGCTCTCCAAGCATGTGAGGGGCACATGCCCTCTCTCTAGATTTTTCTTTCTTTTTCTTTCTTTTTTTTTTTAATTTTTGGTCACATGATCCATATGCCCTTGTCTAGAATTTTCTTGAAAATTAATAAAGATGATCCCTTTGCCTTCTCATGCAAGCTTTGGCCCTTTTTAATATTTTCTTGAACTTTTGTGTGAAATTACCATTTTACCCCTAGCCTTCCACATTATTCCCATGATGCCACTTTACAAATTTTCCTTTTTACCCTTAGCCTTTCTCAATATTTCCATACTAATAAACAACTTGTATGCTAAAATGATGTTGGAACATAGTCTTGCCCTCAAAATTCCACGACTACTCCCAAATATTCGAACGTACGAAATACGGGCTATAACATCCTCCCCCCCTTTAGAACATTCGTCCTCGAATGTTCAACTGATCTTATGGGGTCTTGTAGCACTCCGGGGGGTCCCGTTTCATAGCTGTCCTTCTCTTCGAGCTCACTTCTCATCCCTATTCTCCTTACACTCGAACTCTTGGATCTTTACATGAACCCTCATTCCGTGCCATGGGCTTTACTAATCCACTACACCCACTCGTTTCTATTTCTTTCATGTATTTCTTGATAGGCTTTAAACTCTGGCTCCAGACTAATGAGCTTCCTTCTTTGGAACTTGAAGCCTATAATATATTCTCCCCCCCTTTAAGGGGTTCCTTATATAACAACAGTCCTTTATAAAGTCTTTTTTGATACCTTATTCCTCACCTTCCTTCCAACCCTATGCCTCACATATCGAAAACTTCTTACTTTTCACCTTTTCCGACACTTGATCCCTTTGTTTCCTATCTAGTCACTCACTTTCCTCTCCGAATATCGTACGCATTCTCATCTATATATATACTATCCACTAGTCCATAATGTACTTCCATACGCTATTCAAGCCTACCCTATTTCTAGGGCTGTGATGTACTTCCTGTCTCTTCACCGAGCATGTCTGCCTCGTCCTATGCGTCTTCTTATGGTCTCCAACCATTCCATATGCTCTAGTTTTCCTTGGGCTACGCTAATCTTCCATTTGTCCCTTATGTCCGAATATATAGAATTTCTTGTAAACTTCCCAGGGGGGTCACCCATCTTAGGATTGCTCCCACCTGAGCACGCTTAACCTCAAAACTTTGCTGAAATTCGATGCCTTAACGCTGATATTTTCGCGTCTACTTTCTCGTATGCCCTTTATTACCTGATCTAGAGCCAATCGAAACTTTACAGCTTCCGAGACGTTTTCGTAATACGTCCTTTATTTTACAATGACTGTTTTACCCTTTTCGGTTCCCAATATTCACCTCCCACTTGTGTGTATGACTACTTCCTGTCCTGGGACTCCAGATTCCCGAGAGTAGTAATCGCACCTTCATCGTCATGCCAAATCCATAACCTCTCTTGAAACGTCGCATCTCGCTTATTACCTGTTTATCATATTTCCTTTCCGCGCTTCTTCCTCTTAGACGTACCCATTCTGGCAGAACCTCCTTTATCATTCCTACTTATTCAAACCTGTACACGGCAAATATCGACAATACAGAACTTACGGCTACATGGCATATCCCGCCGTCCGTAACTTTCCGCCCCGAGTACGTAACAATTATCCGTACTCACCTCTGTGACTTGTCATTTTCCGTCGCATATCTGGCTTATATAGGAAAGTCTTATTTCTTATGACTTGGCTCTATCGCACGATCACAAGACAGAAAGAAGGTCAACAATTCCTAAATGCCCCGCAGCCTCCTGTTTATAAATGTGGCCGGCTTCACACCCATAAACAGGACTCTACCGGACACGACTTTGCAGACAACCCTTAGACCGACCTGCTCTGATACCACTTTGTCACACCCCGGTCTTACTAGGGTGTGATGGGCACCCGACCCCATATTCGGAGCCGAGCGAACCCGCTAACTCTTATTACACATATGAACTTATGAATTAGCAAGAAATGAATACATAGAAATTTTTTTTCCATAAATAGAATATGACATCATATAAGACTCGTGACACGAAACATAATAACATATCGGCTACTGGAGCCGCTTACACATGACAACCCAATACCCACGACTCTGTCTGCAAAGTCTCTAACTCCGAACAAAACATCATGGCACATATGCTCTGACTCGGCAGCACTCCAGGACAAGTGGAGCCTACCAACCTCGCTGGACATCTTCTTATGCTAGCTTCAGCTCATCTGGGTTCACCTGCGCGGCATGAAACGCAGCCCCCGAAGAAGAGGGGTCAGTACGAGCAATGTACTGAGTATGCAAGGCGTGGATGGTAACATAGAAAGAGACGTAATCATGTGCAACAACAGTATGGGGATGTAGAGCATATCATGCGAGAGAGTATCCTGTACGTATGAGACATTTTACGTATAAGGGAGTAAGCTGTGCATATGGAACATGTCATGTGTAAAGCTGTACCCTGTACGTATGGAACATATCATGTAAAGCTGTGACCTGTGCATATGAATGCCCCTGGGGGCGGATGCCATGCATGCTTGTTTGGTCATATGGTATCATGGCGCCGAACAAGTCGGCTCGCCCACATAGCGCCGAAATACTCCGGCTCGCCCATAAATCCCGCGTCCGGGCATCCCGCGTCCAGGATGATAAACCAGCTGACTGTGGGCAATGAAACATGTTTCCCTTCCCATTCCCCACATATACATGTATCCCATCCCCCCAACCCATGTACATATACAGGTATGGCATGCATGAGAGCCCAAAGAAAGTCATGTATTCATCGGAGTGACGTAAGGTCGGAAACCTCCGATCACATTATGAAATAATCATGGTCGTCATGTCTCATCTTGAAGGAACGATAATCATAAGGCGAGACTATCAACAGAGAACAACATTAAGAGAACGTAGAACATGTCATTTCGTATCATATCATATCATGTCATATCATTTCATATCATATCATATCATGTCATATCGTATCATGTCATGTCATACCGTGTCATAGACATTTTCTCATATTTAGCATCATTCTTGTCATTGTAAAATCGTAGTCGTCGTTCTAGATATAGAAACTTTCAAAAAGAATTGTAAAACTTGGATTTGGAGAAGAATAAATATTTTGGAAAACATTTATGAACTTTTAGGAAGAAAATCAAGCCTTGGAATCGATGGGCTAGTTAAAACAATTATTACTTAGTAGTCGGAATGATAACCAAAGGTTTCCTTTAATTATAGTACGAAAATAAACCAAACGGAACAATAAGAGAGAATTCGGGAATAGTGGGCTTACCTCGGGTCAACTGAGGTGGCATACACAATTTACGTACGTTAAGCTTCATGGAGTCACTTATGAAGGTCTAAGGGTCATTCGGTTCCATTTGGGCAAGTTAAAGATGTTTAAACGATTATCCCAATAAAACGCACCAAACTTAATTCAATTCTACTGAATGAAAAAGGGGCAATTTCAAGTTTGGATTTCTAGGAATGGAATCATCCCCGAGGCTCGTATTCAAGCCTATTATGTCTAAGACATGCCAAGAAAAGAGAGTGAAGCCTTACATACCTCCTTCCGCTACTCCAAATTCAAGTTGCCAATCCGCCAAAATCTACAATTTGGTCATGTTTACCAAACATTGATTAGTGCATTTAGAATTGGATTCTTAAATGAAACTTGGCTACCGAAATTTCGGCAAAGACTTCCCCGTAAATACACCATCCCCAAAATCCAACTCGGCTCATTTTAATCAACAATAACAATCCGGGAATTCAACCCGGCCAAAGTATCAATAATACCAGCAATTATTCTAACAATGCTTCAATATTCAATTCAATCCAATTCAATTCACATAATCTTCCAACAACTCAAACAACATACTACTTTATCCGAAAGCTTCAACCTCAACAATATCCATACATTTCATCATCGCATAATCCATAACGACGACAACTAGAATGTCAATTAACATCAATTTACATTAACTTACCCAAGCTCCTATTATCCGACCATAACCACTTCTTACATATTTTCATGCATTTTCATCCATCCCTTTACATTACAACAACAAACAACATTCCACATAGAATCAATCCATTCTTTCCATGCAACACAACACAACACGACCAACTCATACGACACAACACATATAACACAACACACGGCCAACACTACTCCAAACGGCTACCATTCCAACATATTATATTCATGGTTTTTCATTCCTTTTACATTATGGATTTCACAACACAACAATCAAACTACCAAAATAAAATCAATTCATCACACCTCCACAACACTACTTCTATTCGGCCACATCAACAACTTCCATATTTCCATAAATTACATCATTTTCTACATGCTACAATATTCACAACCATCCATAACACATGAAAGAAGATTAAATACATACCTTCATCCTTTGACTTCTCCTATTCGGTTAGGGCTCCATCCTACACCATGAGAGCTTTGCTTGTCCCAACAACCACTCCATGTTAATTAGGACCTTCAAATTAGTAGAAAAGCTAGAAGAAAATAATTTTTCTAGGTCACTTTCCCATGGCTCAATTTTGAGAGCCATGGCCGAATACCTACTATACTCCTCTCTTCTTGTTTTGTTTTCTTTCTTTCTTTCTTTCTCCACCTTTTTCAACTAAAAGATGAACTTCCACATATATATATATATATATATATAGCTCTCCAAGCATGTGAGGGGCACATGCCCTCTCTCTAGATTTTTCTTTCTTTTTTTTTGGTCACATGATCCATATGCCCTTGTCTAGAATTTTCTTGAAAATTAATAAAGATGATCCCTTTGCCTTCTCATGCAAGATTTGGCCCTTTTAAAAATTTTCTTGAACTTTTGTGTGAAATTACCATTTTACCCCTAGCCTTTCACATTATTCCCATGATGCCACTTTACAAATTTTCCTTTTTACCCTTAGCCTTTCTCAATATTTCCATACTAATAAACAACTTGTATGCTAAAATGATGTTGGAACATAGTCTTGCCCTCAACATTCCACGACTACTCCCAAATATTCGAACGTACGAAATACGGGCTATAACACAGGCTATGTGTGCCGAATGTGGCAGAATTACGTCGTCGAGTCCTAGAAGAAGCTCACTACTCCCGGTATTCTATTCATCCAGGAACGACAAAGATGTATCATGATCTTAAATTGATGTATTGGTGGGATGGCATGAAAAGAGACATAGCAGAATTTGTAGCCCAATGTCCAAATTGTCAGCAAGTGAAGATAGAACATCAGAAGCCAGGAGGGTTATTACAAGCAATGGAAATTCCTACGTGGAAATGGGAAGTGATCAATATGGATTTTATTGTAGGATTGCCCCGCTCCCGAGGCAAGTATGATTCTATATGGGTGATCGTGGACAGACTCACAAAAGCAGCTCATTTTCTCCCGGTCGAACTACATACTCACCAAGACTATGCCGGTTATACCTTAAGGAGATTGTAAGGCTTCATGGTATTCCAATATCTATCATCACGGACGAGAGGAGCACGATTTACGGCTAAGTTCTGGAAATCCTTCCAAGAAGGTCTAGGTACTCAAGTGAAGTTCGGTCAAGACAAAGATTCCATCCACAGATCGACGGACCGCCGAGCGTACTATTCGTACCTTGGAAGATATGCTAAGGGCATGTGTTTTAGATTTTGGTGGTAGTTGGGATGACCACTTACCCCTAATCGAATTTGCCTACAATAATAGTTATCATTCCAGTATCCAAATAGCTCCGTATGAAGCGTTGTACGGAAGGAAATGTAGATCCCCGATTGGATGATTTGATGTCGGAGAAGTACAATTAATAGACCCCGAATTGATTCAGCAAGCAGTAGGAAAAGTCAAGGTGATCCGAGATCGATTATTGACAGCCCAAAGTTGCCAAAAATCTTATGCGGATAATCGCCGGCGAGATTTAGAATTTCAATTCAATGATTGGGTGTTCTTGAAAGTATCACCGATGAAAGGGGTAATGAGATTTGGTAAGAAAGGGAAGTTGAGCCCTCGATACATTGGACCCTACAAAATCATCCGCAAGGTGGGTCAAGTAGCCTATGAATTAGAGTTGCCTTCCGAGCTTGAATTAGTTCACCCGCATATTTCATGTCTCTATGCTCCGCAAATGTGTGGGAGATCCCACAAAGATTGTGCCAATAGATGATGTTCAGATTACAGAAAAGCTAGCCTATGAAGAAGTACCTATTGCCATATTAGACAGGCAAGTACGAAAGCTACGAAATAAAGAACTAGTTTCAGTTAAAGTCTTATGGCGAAATAACAATCGAGAAGAGATGACATGGGAAGCAGAAGAGAGAATGAAATCTACATATCCACACTTATTTTAGCCCCCAGAAGAGGCTTATGATGAGACGACGAGATGATGAGGTATGTACGCTTTACTTCTATATATATGGGTCGTGTGCGGCCAATCTATATTGCTATTATGATTGTAGCCCTTTGAGGCAATGATATTATGGGTTGTTGTGGCAGGATGGTATCGCCATATTACAGGGGAAACTCTGGCGAAATTTTTCTAGAATTCCCGATGACTTAACATTCGGGGACGAATGTTCCAAAAGGGGGGGAAGAATGTTACACCTTAGAAAATTCCCCTTACCGTACAGAAATGAGACTCAGGAAAGACATGACATACACGAGGTTTAGACAAGTAAGAAATAGTATGTGATGGTCCTAATTAAGATTCTCAAAGACATTAAACTTGAGGAAAGAAAGTTGTTAAGAGAAGTGAGTCGTAAGTTAGTATGTCGGATGAGAATTATGAGTATTGAGTGAATGGTGTATAAATGATGCCCCCAAGAAAAGTTATAACGTCCCTTAGAATGGTATTGAAGTGTTGAACAAGTGTTAAGAAGGTTCCATAAGGATCGGAGATCAAACGAGTCGACGAAACGAACCTCAGAAAACTGGGCAAACATACGGCCAAACATACTGGCCGTATATAATCTACTGGCCGTATGTCCAGCCGTAGGTTTAGCCCAGATTTCCATGAGCCACTGGACCAAATATACGGTCCAACATACGGTCAGTAGATTTTATACGGACCGTATGTTGGTCCGTATATTTCCGTCGGGACTGAAAAGTGTTTTTTAAATAAGGGATCCTTTCATTTCATTTTCATTCCAACTCCCACTCCTCCACACCTCAAACCCTCTCTAGAATATTCCATACCTTTCATCCATGAGGAAATAAGAGAAACCAAGGATCAACATCAAGATTTGATGAGAATCAAGCTTAAGGAACTCCATTAAAGCTACCAAAGTCAAGGAATTCCAGGAGAGAAGAAATAGGGTTTTGTGCTAGAGGGTGTATTATCATTCAAGGTTTATTCCTATACCATTCAAGGTAAGTTTCATGAACTTTAGATGTTGATTAAAGTATTATTAAGATGAAACACTTAGATTATGAAAGAGTATGAAAAATGGGTCATAAATGGGTAGATTATGCCATTGTTGAATAGTAGTTGAGGAGAATCATGAAAATGGTTATGTTGAGATTGTGAATGTGTTATTAATGATATTTAGAGCATGGAATAAGTATTATAAGTGAACAAATGTGACAATGAACCGTAGTCGTGAATATGGAGAATTTAGGTGAAATTATGAAATGCGAATCATGGGAATGAATGACGATTGTTGTTAGCGATATTGTGATGGTTGTTATAGGTGTTGGAAGTTGATATGGAATATGGCGGAACGTAGTATAAACAAAGGAAACACTGCCCAATTTTCTTTAGCCTTAAGAGGCATGGTTTCATAATTGCCTAGCTAACGACGATACGAACTCTCTTGAAGGTAAAGACGAGGACATCAAAGGAGGACGAGCAAGACATAAAGTAGTTAACGACAAAAGGTATGTGAGGCATTACCCTTCCTTCCAAGGCATGAATCTTAAATATAATTTCCTCTTCCTTCACAGATCTTTTATGTTCCTAGAGATGAAATGTCTACGTCCATGAGTAACGAGACCGGATAAGAAATACGTTATGAATGCAATAAAGACTCTAGAGACCACGATATAATGTTCTTATGAGATCAATGATAAGGATCACGATCCATTGGCATTTCTTCTTATATGTACTCGCCTTAAATCGTAAAATTCCTCCAAGGTGAGATATGACTCTTATGCTATTCCATAACATGACCGGGGGTTTACGACCTTACGTCACCCCGACATAAACCTAGCCGCTCTCAAGCTTAATATATGTACATGTGTATGTAACTAAGAATGTTAAACTATGGTAAAATCGTGATAAGCCACGATATGTCTATGAATTGAATGTTGATGGTGACAAGTGTACAAAATTCATGGTATGTGTGATAATATGATTCCACCGCGCCTAATTGGCCGGACATGTCACCGCTACGGCGGGCTGCTATGATTCCACCGCACCGAGAAAAGGGCGGACATGTCACCACTAGTGGGCTGCGCAGGATGGTTACCCGGACGCGGGTAACGATATAATGACGTATGATTGATGTAACGATGCTTGCATGCTATGACAATGTATGTGATGTATTTATGTATGATGAATGTACGCGAAACTGGTTCATATGTAAGGATGGTACAGGTTATGCCCTCATCGCATGATTTACGATTTCCAGGTTATGTTTGTTTCATTTCTGCCTTACATACTCAGTACAATGTTCGTACTGACGTCCCTTTTATTTGGACGCTGTGTTCATGCCCACAGGTAGGCAAGGAGACGGTGCTGATCCCTAGGAGTCAGTGGCTGATTTGTGAGCACTCCATCGTCCGGAGGTGCTTTGATTATTCTTTTGGTACATATTTGTATATTCACATTTTGGACACGACGGGGTCCTGTCCCGTCTATATGTTTAGTATTCCATTAGAGGCTTGTATTCACGTATGTGTGGGTAGCATGGCCCCATGGTCTCCATGTATATGTATGTGTATTTGTTCATATTATTTTGATAGCCGAAGGGCTTATGTTTATAAAAGTTAACGTATCTCAGAAAATGACAGTCTTATATGATTATGAGTATATAGTATGAATGATAGCAGATAAGCGGTAATATGAGCGGTGTTCGGTGGTCAGCCCCGGATACCCGTCGCGGCAGCTCGGGTCGTGACACATAGCCCTTACTCGGCACTTACATGTTAGTAGTATATTCGAACTCTAATCACTGTCATATGTATAGCATAATCGTACTCGTAAAAATATCATATACTTATCTCATTCGTACTCACATGAATGTGATGCATATGGTATAATCATACGAGTAACACAATCATACTCACATAGATATCATACGTGAAACATAGTCGTGCTCATATAAGCATCATGCATATAACATAGTCGTATTCATAACGGTATCATACATGTAGCATACTCGTATTCATATAGGTTGGCATCGTACTATAGGATCGTACTCGGCCCTCTTGGCTCGATGGCATTACTGGTATACGTACTCTCCCCTCTTGGGCTCGATGGGACCATTGGTATACGTACTCGGCCCTCTTGGGCTCGATAGGCTTGATGGCATTCGTACTCGGTCCTCTCGGGCTCGATGGGCTTAACAGTATCCGTACTCGGCCCTCATGGGCTCGATGGGCTTAATGGTACACGTAATCGGCCCTTCTGGGCTCGATACATACATATATACATATACATCACATAGGGGTATCATGACCTTAACGTATCTAGTCATCATCATATCGTCATAATACATATATTTGTGCATACATACCATATACTCAACATCGTACATCTTGTAGATTTATGATTATGGATTGTCTTATAAGCATATCATGGTTCTATCGTAACTTAACATCACTATCATATATGCATAATCGTAATAACTGCCCGACCATATAGGTGCGGTATAATAATCAATAATATGCTCATCATAGTATGCTTACCATAACATGCGTATCATAACATGCTTATCATAATATGCCCTTTATAACATGCTTATCATAATTCATCATAAAGACTCTTAGCTTACTATCATCATTTTCGCATTCAACTCATATCTCTTATTTCGTATAGCTATTCGTGAGTGAGGACTCTTGACTTTCTTGGAGATGGGACATTCGTAGTAAAGAGAGATTTCATGCGATAGAAGTCATGCCTTGGAAAGAAAGGGCTAAGCTTTACATACCTTTGTCGTTTAGCTTATTCTATCACTTGCTCGTTCTCCTTTAATGCTCTCGTCTACCTTCAATGGAATTCGCATCAACATTAGCTATATAATCGTAAAATCATACTTACTAAGGGTATAGAAATTTGGGCAGCATTTCCTTTGTTTATACTACTTTCCGCCACATTCCATATCAGCCTTCAACCATTCATACCAACAATCATAATGTCACTAGTAACAATCGTCATTCATTCGCCTTACTCGCATTTCATAATTTCATACCAATTCTCCATAATTATAGCTAAAAGTCCATCGTCTCATTCTTTCACATCCAATGCTTATTTTATGTTCTAAATGTCATTTATAACTCATTCATAACATTGACACATCCATTTCCATGATTCAATCCAACTACTATTTCAAGATGACATTATTCTTCCATATCTAACCCATTTCATGTATTCTTTTGTAATTCAAGTGTTTCTACTTTATAATACTCTTAACATCATGAAAATACTATAGAACATACCTTGGATGATGGAGGAACATGCCTTGGATGACAATTCACCTTTTCCACCAAAACCCTACTTTCTCTCTCTTGGGATTTCTTGATTTGTATGACTTTGATGGAGTTTCTTTTACTTGATTCTCTGGTTTCTTGTTGTTGATCCTTGATTTCTCTTGTTTTCTTGTGATTGAAGTGTAGGGAGATGTTCTAGAGGGTTCTTGAAGTGTAGAGGTAAAGGGGGAAATGAAAAATAAAAAGGAAAGGATCCCTTATATAAAATCAGGTTCAGCCCGATTGGAAATATACGGACCAACATACGGTTCATATAATTTATACCAGCCGTATGTTGGACCGTACATTTGGTCCGAAAGAGGCTTAAGTCATTCTGGGCTAATTCTACGGCTGGACATACGGCCAGTAGATTTTATACGGCAGTATGTCTGGCCGTATGTTTGCCCAGGTTTCTGAAAGTTGTTTCGTCGACTCGTTTGATCTCCGATCCTTGTGGAACCTTCTTAACAATTGTTCATCACTCCAATACCATTCTAAGGGACATTATAACTCTCCCTTGGGGCATCATTCATACGCCATTAACTCAATGCTCGTACTCCTTATCCGATACTCTCAACTTACAGCTCGCTTCTCTTTAACACTTCCTTTTCTTAACTCAGATGTCTTTGGAAATCTTATTTAGGTCAATCGATTACTATCTCTCGCTCACCTAAACCTCATGTTCATCATGTCCCTCATGAGTCTATTAACTTGTACGCTAAGGGAAATTTTCGAGGTGTAACACTTGGAGTTCGCTTGGCTGATTCTGGAGATATTGGGGTTTCTGTTCGAGGTATTGCTGAATCCTCTATTACAAAAGAGATTAAGCGGCGTCAGTATGAGGATCCTATTTTGGTACAATATAGAGATACAACCCGTGAAAAGGAAAAGACCCCGTTCGAGCTTACATCCGATGGAGTATTATTACACAGGGGCAGATTATGTGTACCTGATCTTTAACCGCAGGGCCGGCCGACGAGGTTATGGGTGAGGCACATTATGCCCGTTATTCTGTTCACCCAGGGTCGACGAAGATATACCATGACCTCAGATGTTTATATTGGTGGGATGGTATGAAAAGAGACATAGCAGAGTCGTCGCTCAGTGTCCAAATTGCCAGCAGGTTAAAATCGAGCATCAGAAGCCCGGTGGGTTATTACAGGAGATGGAGATACCGTCTTGGAAGTGGGAAATCATTAATATGGACTTTATTACAGGCTTACCTCGCACTCCACGGAGGTATGATTCCATTTGGGTTATTATTGATCGGCTGACTAAATCAGCCCATTTCCTCCCAGTCCGGACTACATATTCAGCTGAGGATTATGCCAGGTTGTATATTAGGGAGATTGTGCGACTTCACGGAGTTCCCATATCTATTATCTCCGACGAGGGTGCCCGGTTTACAGCTAATTTCTGGAGATCATTTCAGGAAGGATTGGGGACACAGGTGAGTCTCAGTATAGCATTCCATCCTCAGTCTGACGGACAGGCCGAGCGCACTATTCAGACGCTGGAAGATATGTTGCGGGCCTGTGTTATTAATTTCAGGGGTAGCTGGGATGATCATTTACCGCTTGTTGAATTTGCTTACAATAACAGCTACCACTCCAGTATTCAGATGGCACCATATGAGGCACTTTATGGCAGGAAATGCAGGTCACCGATAGGTTGGTTTGATGTTGCCGAGACTAAGTTGATTGGCCCGGATATGATCCGGGCAAGGCGGTTGATAAGGTGAAACTCATTCGGGAGCGGTTATTAGCGACCCGAGTCGACGAAATCATATGCAGATAATCGCCGTCGACATTTAGAGTTTCAGGTGGGTGATTGGGTATTCCTGAAAGTGTCACCTATGAAAGGTGTTATGAGATTCAGCAAGAAAGGGAAGCTCAGTCCGAGATATATTGGGCCTTATCAGATTATTCGTAAATAGGCAATATTGCCTATGAATTAGATCTGCCAGCTGATTTGGGAGCAGTACATCCGATATTCCACGTCTCTATGCTTCGTAAATGTATTGGTGATCCTTCCAGAATATTTCCTATAGATGATATCCAGGTCACAGAGGAGCTATCTTATGAGGAGCAGCCTATAGTCATATTGGATCGTCAGGTAAGAAAGTTGCGGAATAAAGATGTGGCTTCTGTTAAAGTGCTATGGCGAAACAATAACCGTGAAGAGATGACCTGGGAAGCTGACAAGGAGATGAGGAAGAAGTATCCTCACCTATTTTTGGTACCTACAGGTAATCCAAATCCTTTACTTGACTATGTTGTTTGATAAATTCATTGTTGTGCTAATTGAAAAAGAAACTCCCCCGAATTGTTTGTAAGGCCCGTAAGGTCAATCTAACATTCGAGGACGAATGTTCTAAAGGGGGGGAGGATGTTATATCCCGTATTTTGTACATTGGGACAATCCGGTTTAACTATGATAAGTTAGGGACAAAACCATTCCGGGATACAAAGTCGGGATTTTTGACCTTCGATTTTATTTTAAGACATAACTTGTGCATGAATTTGTTGGCATGGAACACTTAGGAAATTTGGGACCAAAAATGGAATTTGTGAAAGTTGGAAATCATGCAAAAAAATGCCATGTTGGCCGTGTGGACTTGAAATGGTCCCACACACTTTGTGGACAATTTTAATTGGTCCAACACATGTGTGTGGGCCATGGACACTTGTGCAATTTGAGTGGAAGCTTAAAAGATGATCACCAAGTCATCTTTTCATTCTACACTTAGAAAATAAAACAAGAAGTTGAAGAACAACAATCTCAAGGCTCTCGGCCAAGAACCCCATTTTTCAAGTAAAAAATTAGCCATCCCAAAATTATTTCGTTGATGCAAATCCACTAATTTGAGGTCCCTAAGTAACGTGGAAGTGTTATTCGGGTCATCCAACCATCCGTTTTCAGCCTTGCAAACCCTAGCCTATTTGTGAAGTTGAAGAAGAAAGGTAAGAGTTAATCATGTTTTATGTGTTATAAAAGTTGTATGCATGTTGTAGTATGTTAAAATGGATGAAAATCATGAAATATAGTAGGTGGGAGTTGAGGTCGTGTGTATGAGGTTTGGTTGTGTAAGTGTGTGTGTTGTGTTGAAGTGATGAATCAATTTTATGTAGCATGTTTAGTTGTGTAGTGTGAAGAAATAAATGAGAATCATCATATATGGGTGTGTAGGGTTGGCCGAATATAGGGCCATGTTGTGTGAATGAGAATGAATTAATTCTATTTGGAATTTTGAATGTTGTCGTTATGAATTCTATGTTGGAAATGAGAGTTTAATGACTCAAATTGATGTTGTAATTATTGCGGACTGATTTGGAGGTTATTGTACATTTGATGTAACTTGTATAATTATGAGAATGACATTGTTAGAATGTGAATTGTTGGTGCAAATCATGATTTGGAAATGAGGAATGTGTTATAGTTGAGGCTCTCGGGTTTGGGCAGTTTTCGGGTGAGTGGGAGTATTATTTGAAATGTTTGAAATGTTGTATGAATTGTTTAAGATGTTCTTGAATGTTGTTGGTATGGGTTAGGGTTAGTATTAGAATGTATGAGCATTGATGTTGGCTTGAATGTAAGCCGTTGAATTGAAAGTATTGAATGTTGTCGAATGATGTTAAAGAGAGTTACTAATGTTATATTGCCTTTCGGATTGGTTATTGATGTTGCTAGGTTGGTTGTTGATGTTGTTGTTGTTGATTTGGCCAAGTTAAATTCTCGGGGTTGGCCTATTTACAGGGGAAATGCTGCCCAAATTTTTATAGAATTAAGTGTTAGTTTGGAATTAAATGCCTAAACGTCCATAGCTAATGTTTGGCATATTATGACGTATTTGTAGACCTTGGGGAGCCCGAGGCGTAGGTTGGCATTAGCTTGAGTTTGGAGTAGCTTTGAGAGCGTTTGAGGTATGTAAAGCTCAATCCTTTCTTCTTTTAGCATGCCTTAGTTACAAATAGGCTATGACACGAGCCTCGAGGAAATTCGATTCTCGCAATCCGAGCATGTTTATGACTCTTATTCGTCTCTTGGAATTCGTATGTTTGATATGATGAAATATTGGCCCTTATGTCTTTGGAATATTTGATTTTCAAATTTTACATAAAAAGTTTCATTTTTAAAGAATTCCGTAACTACGAACGCCCGTATCTTTTTGTTATATCCCGCCTTTTTGCATAATCGGAAAAATTCGAAATAATTGTGATTTATAAGAAAGGATGCCATGCTTGAATTTTTCTTAGTATGTGTATGACGGTTATAGAACTTGAATGTGGAAACACCGAAGAAGGCCTAAGGGCAAAATTGGAATTTTGGGAATTTGTTTCGGGAATTACAAAATAAGATTCATAGCCAATTGGGCTCAAAAAAAAAAAAGAAAATTAAGGCCCAAGAGAAGGGGTGGCCGGCCAACTACAAGGCCAAGCCCATAATTAATTATTTTTTTCCATGTGCTAAATTATATTAAGGAAGTCTTTATCATTAAGAAGTTTCAAGAAAATCAAAGCAAGAAGAAAGAACAAAAGAGGAGCCATTCTGCCCTAGAGAGAAAAAAAAAGAAGAAGAATTTCCTAGATTTCAATCTTGTTCCAAAAATTGCTATCTTGTGATAATCCTACTAAGTTGAGGGTCCTCTACAACTTGGTGTAATTGCTTTGGAAGGAAGAGCACTTGTTTCTTCAAGTTGACAACTTGGTTAAGTGAAGAAAATTGTGGAAAAAGGTAAGAATCAATTCCTTTTCCTTATGTTATGAAGGTTTGTTTGTGTTGTAGTATGTAGAAATGAGTAGGAATTATGAAAATATAGAAGTTTGCAAAGTGGGTAAGAAAAATAGCATGTGGCCGTGTGTGTATATATGTTGTATATCTATGGTGAGTTGAATTATGTGTTGTGTTCTAGTTGTGGTTATGGTGAAATTTATATTGGAAATGAAAGTTGAATGAATCCGGTTGAAGTTGGAAATATAGGTGTTGGCCGTGTGGTACCTTATGGAGAAATGAGAATGAATTAATTTTGTTTAATATGTTGATTGTGTTGTTGTGAATCTTATTATGTAAATGAAGGTAAAATGACGTAAGTTTGCATTGAAATGGAATGTAGAAGCTCATGTGTTTTAGTACGATTTTATGACCTTATGGAAACTAAGTTGCTAGGGTGCAAATTATGATGATTGTTGATGGAACTAGAAGGTGGAAACATGTTATGAATAAGTATGCCAAAAATTAGAAGTGTTGGATGAATTATGGCTTTGGCGGAAAGTTTGTATATTTTGTATATCTTGAGAATATATTGTAGAAATACTATGAAATGCTCCAAATTATATTGTAATGACCTTGACTAGTAATGAATGAGAGCATGTTGGTATTGATTTGAAAGTGTGAAGTCGAAATGAGAATTATGGCATTATGTTGGAAAGTAGACTAATTGCGTTATATTGTGATTTGTGGTGATTGTTATTGTTGTTGGTGTTGTTGTTGGGTTGTTGTTGATTGTTCTGGCCGAGTTAAATTCGCGGGGATGCTATATGTATAGGGGAGGTGCTGCCCAAATTTCTGTAGACAAATATTGAGTAAGATTGCATTCCTAAAAGGCCTATGGTAATGTTTGGTAACTATGACCATTTGTAGATTTTGAGGAAATCGGGACTTAAGTTTGGGCAAGCGAGGAAGACGAATAAGGTATGTAAAGCTCTCCCGTTTCTTCTCCTGGCATGTCTTAGATGTACTAGGCTCGAATTTGGACCTTGGGGACAACTCTACTCTTCGGAATCTACGTCTAGAAACGCCCCTTTTTCATTCAGTAGAATTGAATGGTTTATTGTGTGAATAGTTAGAAGAATTGTTTTAACCTCTAGAACTTGTGCAAATGAAATCCGATTACCTAAAAATACTCATAAATGACGTTATGAAGTTTGACACGCGCAATTTACATACGCCACCTCATTTGACCGAGGTGGGCCCACTTTGTTCGGATTTTTCCCTATTATTCCGTTTGAACTACTTTGGAAATAAAAAACTAAGGAAAGTTTTTAGCTACCTTTCTAATTTCTACAGAATAACTGTTATATTTATTTATTTGAGTCTTATGATCTACTTTGGAATTTGCAATTACTCCAGAAAGATTATTCTGATATGAAATAGTTCGACATCCGAAAGACTCATGCTCGATTATTATTAAAGGTCTGCTATGAGATCTGTCATCTGTGTTACGCCTTCGAGTCTCTGTAAAATATTGTATGTTTTATATTGCATATGGTTTTCTCACTACTCTGCTCGTGCAAGCTTAGTACGTCTTTCACCGAGTCCCGGGCCGGGTATGTGTTCGTGCACAGTCTCATTGCATTATTCACCGAGTCCCTCGCTAGAGGACCGGGTACGCTATATATGTATATATGATGATATGGTGATGTGATGATATGGGGATGGCGGCCAGAATGGCATTTGATGATCCTATTCACCGAGTCCCTCACTAGAGGGCCGGGTACGGCATATGCATATGATTAAACGATTACTACGCATGATGTCTACATGATTTTATTTACCGAGTCCCTCCCTGGAGGGCCGGGTACGCTATATGTACATGATGATTTGATGACATAGTATGGACATATATATGACATATGATTCACATGCAAGTTTTGATTTTCTGACTACTCTATTTGTTTCGATACATTACAGTTCGGTTATGATTCTATTTATTCTATTCTGTGCTTTACATACTCAGTACACATTCCGTATTGACCCCCTTTCTTCGGGGGGCTGCGTTTTATGCCGCGCAGGTACAGACACTCGTTTGGGTGAGCCGCTAGCTTAGGATCCCTACTCAGCTACTTTGGAGAGCTCCCTTGTCCGGAGCCCAGATTTGGTACAGACTCTTTTTGTTACATATGTATATATTTATTAAGGGTACGGTGGGGCCCTGTCCCGTCATAGGGTTCTGTCATTACTGTTAGAGGCCTGTAGACATAAACGTGGGTTGTGGGTAGCACTGTTCGGTCGTGTTTATGTTCTGTATATCTCCAAGCTGTATATGTGATATATGTATATATGTGTGCGCGGTGTCGTGCCATTTTGTACGTAGAAGTTTCCATTTTGTTGCTATGATCTGATTATGAACGATAGGTGGGTACGAGTGCCCGGCTCGAGCTGGCCATCACGGCTGGGGGGCCGGGTCGTGACGATTTTACGGTAAGAAGGCTCGGATTGCCTCGATATGCTCGTAGGTGATTGTATGGCGTATGATGAGTATGTTTTCCATAGGCGGGCCCGGCTCGGGTCAACACCCGTCCGTGGGTCCCGCGACTCTTCTTTTTGTAATCCTGACGACTTTTGAAAGAGTTTGATTTGGTTGTTATTCCGATTTCTAAGTATAGTCATTTTACTTATCATTTGAGTCCATGATAATGATTTCATGCATATGGTTACTCACGACTCTGCTCGTGCATTCTGTTGTATCTTTCGCCGAGTCCCGGGCCGGTTCTGTTGTCGTGCGTACTTTGTTATACTCCGGTGTTATGCTGTGTTTATGGTTCACCGAGCCCCTCGCTCGAGGGCCGGGTTCCGCTTATATTTGGTGTTATGCTGTGTATGGCGTTATGCTGTGTTATGATGCGTGACGGGGATGTCACGACCTAACGCCGTAAGCCGTGGCTAGTGCCCGAGCCGGACACTCGTATACACACACGCTACCTATAGTCATACGCTACTAGCATGAACGAGCTGATATAAGTTTAAAAACAAGACGTATGCTTATCAAAGCTACGTATCTTCTGAAGAGCTGCAACTTTTAACAGTTAATGTCGCACAAAAGCCGGCAAGGCTGTCATATATATATATAAATAGGGGACGTCCCAACAAAATACAAGCCGAGAAGGCTACCATCATGCACAACTGCCATAATGAACATATGTATGTCTACGCAAGCCGGCAAGGCTGCCACTACAAATGGGTACGCCCCAACACAAGTCATAACCATACAACAAAACAACAACCACACACAGACCCACACTTGTGACCACAGACCTCTAGGAGTGACAACGACATCATATGACGGGACAGGGCCCCGCCGTATCCTGAACAACAATATATATACATATCAAAAGGTTATACCACGAAACTATGCTCCGGAACAAAGGAGCACTCTGAAAGAGCTGAGTAGATATCCTAGGCTGGCGGATCCCCGAAACGAGCGTCTGCACCTGCGGGCATGAAACGCAGCCCCCCGAAGAAAGGTGGTCAGTACGGAATATGTACTGAGTATGTAAAGCATGAAACATGCTTTTGAACATATTTCATCTGTATCGTTCTCATATCAATGTCAATATAATGTTTTGTAATCAAAGCTGCATCATCATTATGTATATAACATGTATAGCGTATCCCGGCCCTCTAGTGAGGGACTCGGTAATTATAATCATAACATCATAAACATAAACATATTCGTGTCCCGGCCCTTTAGTAAGGGACTCGGTATTTATAATCATAACATCATAAACATAACATATTCGTGTCCCGGCCCTTTAGTAAGGGACTCGGTAATAAGGAATATATGCCCTCCTGGCCTCCATCTCCAAATCATCATATCATCATATATATATATAACGTGTCCCGGCCCTCTAGTGAGGGACTCGGTGAATAGTATAATAGTTGTGCGCACGAGAACGTACCCTGGCCCGGACTCGAAAGGATATAGCAAAGAAGCACGAGCGTAATAATAAGCAACCACATAAAAGTAAAACATCTTTGAGACTCAATGAATAGTAAACTAAATCAGTTCTCGGACATCAGGACACTAATCACATTAAATTCTTTCCAATTACCATCATAACTACATTAAGGAACGTTTCAAGATTCATATACATGTATCACCCTAGCATGTTACATTTTATAAAAATCAAACATACCTATGCAATTCCTTTTAAGAAAGAGAACCCCTATACATTACATACAAGTCAATCATATAATAGATAGCGAGACCATAACTCGACTATTCCAACATTTTCAACATTAAGGATGAATAACAATCACATGTCATACTAGGAGTTAGAGAGTGGAATCACCCGAGGCTCGGATTATATCTTACTTACCTCTAGGACATGCCAAAAAGAAGGAAAGAATAGGCTTTGCGTACCTTTAGCGTTTAGTCGTATAATAACTTGTACTTGCTGCCCAACAATACTCATCCTATATCAAGACATCAAGAGCCACAATTAGTCTACAAAGGATTTTAATACGCATTCTGACGCTCACAATCCCTTTCAAACATTTAGACGACGTTTCGTTCGCATTCAAACCAACTAGTGCTACAAGCTAACCTTGCTAATCATTCTTTCTTATATCATTCCACACTTGTTTAACATGACTTAGGGAACTTGGGCAGTCCATACATCCTTCAAAACTGTTCCATACACACGGCTAAACAACACACATAACGTTTTCATTCTCGCTTAGCAATTTTCCAGTTTTAACTTGCAAGAACAACAACACGTTTAATGACATCACTTTCATGGTTCTTGGAACTGTTTTAGTATCATCTTCATTCTTACAACAGCCCACAATTCATTTCAGTTTTAGCTTGAATCATTGCACTTTACTTTCACTAAACGTTTGCAACAAGAATCAACATTCGACACACACAAATTTACCTCTAGTACCAAAACAGTCCACGGTTTTGGACTGCCCATACCCTTCAACATAATTCATTTCTTCAACACCTCAATTCACATTTTCAACATGCATAAAATATAACACAATGTCCATAATAACAACAATCAAAACTTAGCACAAAACAGTCCATAAACTCCCCTAAAACAGCCCCCTACACGGCGTCAACACAACTACAACATCTTCATGATTTTCATCCATTTATCCATACTACAACACATTCAATTCATTCCCAATACATGTACAAGAAGATTAAGCATGATTCCATCTAAGTCTAAAACACACGGCCCCTTCAACTTCAAGAAAAACAGTCCAATACTAACATGCAACACCATATATATTCCAATTCATCACAAAACATATGAAAGATTATCAACTCTTACCTTGTCACTTAATCCTTCAATCGGCTAGCCCTTCAAATTCACTTCTTGAATTTCAACACTTGTTCTTGCTATTCCAATAAATGCTACACGTTATTGTACACCTTCAAAGGGGTTAAATTGCTTGAGAAACTAAATTTTTGATCAACTTGGAGAACTCAAATCTGGCCGTGAGCTTTTAGGAGCATGAATGGCATGCTTATGGTTTCTTCTTCCCTTGAAACATAGTAGTGAATGTGTAGAACACTTTAAGGGTTTAATGGTGAGAAGGAAATGGAAGAGCTGGCCGTTTTGGGGTGGAGGAACAACCATGGAAGCCGTGGCTCTCTCTTTCTAAGGCTTGAGAGCTTCTCTCTCTATATTCTTAACTTTCTACAACTTGTAAATGTTGAAATGAGAGTTTAGCTGAATTGAATCAGCAATTTCTCCTTTTATAGGCAGTCCACAAGGTGGACATGTGTCCCACCCAAGTTTTTAGCCAATAATAGTTGGCCAATTCAAAGGTGGGGCCCACACGGCCACTTAAGCTCACTAATGATGTAATTTAGTTCTTAATCTCGCTTAGTCATCCAATCTTGGTCAATTAATCCTTATTCTCCAATAATTTTCTTATACCAAACGAAATCCATAGGCAACTTGTGCATAGAAACGAAATCGGGAGGCGAAAACCCTTACCGGGAACCTTAAAACAGCTTTGTCTGTAACTTGTCGCACTTAGCTTTATAATGTCCCAATGTAAAGATATGGGACATAACAGGGGATATGGAGATTTGAAACTTTCTGGTGTTATGCTGTGTTATGGCGCCATCAACGGGCGGGCGACCATATTTTTTGTGCCCTATGCATGATTTATATTTTGAAAGTAACATTTTGGTATTTTGGATATGCACTTACTTTATGTACCTCTACCGCCGATTATGACTCGGTTGTTTCTTGTATCTTACGCTTTGCATACTCGGTACATATTTCGTATCGACCCCACTTCTTCGGGGTCGCGTTTCATGCCGCGGTACAGACGTACAGTTTGGTGATCCGCCAGTCTAGGACACCCTTTTTTGCTGTTTGGAGTACTCCCCTTATTCCGGAGCCCACCTTTTGGTAGACATTCATTCGTTGCATTTGTATATATTTGTTCAGGGGTACGGCGGGGCCCTGTCCCGTCATATGATTCTGTTGGTCTGTTTAGAGGTCTGTAGACGTGTATGTGGGTTATGCCCATTCTGTACAGGTGTGTTTGTATGTTATATGTTCTGGGCGATCCCATTCGCCGTGGCAGCCTCGTCGGCTTGCATTTGTATATGTTTTGGGCCGTTGCGCCATTTGATAGCCTTGTCGGCTTCTGATATATATATGGTTGTATTTGAGATGTGTTTGTGACAGTTTGACATAATCTGAGACAGTGTTTGATAGTTGTGTCCGTATAAGCTATCTGTATGTGATTCGGACTAATGATTGTGTTTGGGTGCCCAGCTCGGGCACTAGTCATGGCCTACGAGGTTGGGTCGTGACAGCAATACCATCAACATAGCTATCATCGAGATCACTCACAATATCAAAGTCAAGCTTATCGATTTACATAGGGCTACTCAAGGATGACACTATGCTCTTAGCATAAAGATAACTGATAAGATTCAACCTAAGGGAACTCTAAGAAGTAAACAAAAATAAAGGAAAACAAAAGATAGATGAAGAATTGAGATTAAGGAGAATAGAGGATAGATACTTGACCCAATTAGTAATGAATCCTATAGGAAAATCTAAGTCTATGAAACTTAGACCCTCCTATTGTGAATTCAACTAAAAGAACCAAAGCAATTTGAACCAATTAGAAGACTCAATTGGAAATCACAAATGAGCAATCTAGATGAATTCAATCGATAAGCAAATTCACTTTGCAACAATGAAATCACACTTAGTGTAGTAACCTAACAATCTATCTATTAACTAAAATCTCTCAATATTTGAGTTCCACAATATCCAAGCTAAGTCTTCCAAATGGATGAAAAGAACTATTTATACTAATGCCTATTACACCAAAAGGCCCTAAAGTGGCTCTTTTGCAAAAATACCCACATGGGTCTTCAATTGCATCCAAAGCCTCATAACTTGCAATTATGACCTCCAATTGCCATTCTGACCCCATAACTTGCAAGTATGACCTCCAATTACGATCTTAGCCCCATAGTTGCACTTTTATCCATTTTGCGCTTCTAGCCACTTTGCAACTCTTCCAATGCCAACTCCCAAACATTGTAAATATGCGAAGTCTTCTCTCCAATCTCCTCCAAGGCATCCTTTTTCATGAACAAGGCTTGCAACTCTTGAAGTTATCTTGCTTGACTTTTTGTGAAAGGCCTTGTGCTTGTTGGGTTCGTATCATCCTCCCCTTCTTGGAAAAGATTCTTCCTCGAATGAATCTAAGGGCATACCTACAACACAAGAGGAAAGATCACTCACATTGAAAACATTATGAACATTATACTCACTTGGAAAGTCAATCTTGTAGGCATTTTCATTGATCTTTTCAAGCACTTTGAATGGTCTATCTCCCCTTGGGCTCAATTTCCCTTGTCGCATTTGCGGGAACCTTTCTTTTCTAAAGTGAACCCAAACCCAATCATCGGGTTAGAAGTCCACCTTTTTTCTCCCATGATTTTGTCTCTTGGCTGCCTTGGTGTTGACCTTGTCAATGCTCTCCTTTACCTTGGCATGGATTTTCATCATTTTGGTCGCCCTTTGCTTTGCATCTAAACTCATAACAACATCACTCGCCAAAGGGGTTAAGGTTAAAGGAATCAAAGGATTAAAGCCATAACATACTTCAAATGGAGTCATGCCAATAGAGGAATGGAGGGACCGATTGTAAGCAAATTCAATCAAAGGTAAACGGTCCTCCTAAGAAGTGGGCTTTCCTCTAATCATACATCTAAGCATACTCCCTAGAGTCTTATTCACTACTTCGGTTTGACCATCCGTTTGAGGGTGGCAAGAAGTAGAGAACATGAGCTTGGTACCAAGTGTACCCCAAAGACTTTTCCAAAAGTGACTAAGAAACTTGGAATCCCTATCACTAATAATAGTGCGGGGAACTCCATGCAACTTAAGAACATAATTCACAAACAAGGATGCTACATGAGATGCATCATCACATTTATAGCATGGTATAAAATGAGACATTTTTGAGAACCTATCTACCACAACAAAAATGCTATCATGACCCCTTTTGGTTCTTGGAAGAGCCAACACAAAATCCATAGAAATGTCTATCCAAGGACCAATAGGAGTAGGAAGGGAAGTATACATACCTTGGGGCCGAGTCTTGGACTTGGCTTGCTTGCATTCCAAACATTGACCACATAGCTTTTCAACATCATGTCGCATCTTGGGCCAATAGAATTGCTCACCCAAAATATCAAGTGTCTTGACCACTCCAAAATGGCCCATCATTCCACCACTATATGCTTTCTTGACGAACAGCTCTCTCCATGAGCTCATTGGAACACAAACTCTACCATCCTTGAATAGGAACCCATCAACAAATTGGAACCTATCAACCCTCCTCCCTTGGGTCAACTCCTCATAAATTACCTTAAAGTCGGGATCTTGAAAATAGAATCCCTTAAGGCTTTCAAATCCCATCATCCTAGAAGTCATAGTGTTTAGCAAGACATAAATTCTAGATAATGCATCCGCCACCACATTGTCCTTCCCCCTTTTTGTAATGGATCACATTAGGGAAAGCTTCAATCAATCCTACCCATTTCGCATGCCTCTTGTTGAGCTTAGATTGGCTCTTCAAATGTTTCAAGGATTCATGATCCGATCGTATCACAAACTCCTTATGCCACAAATAATGTTGCCAATAGGTCAAGACCCTCACAAGTGCATACAACTCCTTGTCATAGGTACAGTAGTTCAATGATACCTCTTTTAGCTTTTCACTAAAGTAAGCCAATGGCTTGCCTTCTTGCATCGATACTCCACCTATACCAACCTCGGAAGCATCACACTCTACTTCAAAAGTTTTTTCAAAATTGGGTAATTTTAACAATGGTGACGAACTCAACATGAATTTCAATTCTTGAAACGCCTTCTCTTGCTCATCTCCCCAAACAAAAGGAACATCTTTCTTGATCAATTCGGTCAAAAGAGAGGCAATTGTACTAAAACCCTTTACGAACCTTCTATAGAAACTTGCCAACCTATGGAAACACCTCACATCGGTTGCATTTTTAGGCGTTAGCCAAGTTCTAATAGACTCCACTTTTTCTTCGTCAACCTCCACACCATTTGCACTCACCACAAAACCCAAGAACACTACTTTATCAACACAAAAAGCACATTTCTTGATATTAGCAAACAACTTCTCACTCAACAAGACATCAAATACTTACCTCAAATGGCCTACACAAGGATGTCATCAAAATAAACAACCACAAACTTGTTGATAAAGTGTTTCAAGACATGGTTCATTAACCTCATAAACGTGCTAGGTGCATTGGGTAGTCCGAATGGCATTACAAGCCACTCATAGAGGACAAAATTGGTTTTGAAGGCCGTTTTCCACTCATCATCGGGATTTATTCGGATTTGGTGATAGCCACTTCTAAGATCAATCTTTGAAAACACATTTGAGCCACAAAGCTCATCAAACATGTCATCAAGCCTCGGAATGGGATAGCGATACTTTACCGTGATTTTGTTGACGGCCCTACAATCAATGCACATCTTCCAAGTGCCATCTTTCTTTGGAACAAGAATCACCGGAATGGCACACGGGCTAAGACTCTCCTTCACTAGCCCCTTTTTAAGAAGTTCATCCACTTGCCTTTGTAATTTTTTTATTTCTTCCGGGTTGCTCCTATAAGCTGGTTTGTTGGGAATTTGGGAACCCGGTACAAAGCCGATTTGGTGCTCAATACCTCTCAAGGGAGGTAAGCAATCGGGCATTTCCTCCGGAAACAAGGCTTTATATTCCTGCAAAAGAGAAGACATACTACTAGGTAAAGTGCTAGTAGCTTGGTTAGCATTTAGGAGAAGATCTCTATTGACAAGACACACCATGAAGTGTCTCTCATCAACCCCTTTTAAGCAAATTACTTGGTTTGGCCAACAAACATTTCTTGGAACCATCTTGAGATGTCCCCTCTCCATTTATGACCAACAAAGTCTCCTTCTCACCGTTCTCCTTTTCTTCCCTTTGATACTTCTCCCGAAGCTCCCTCATCACTCTATAATCCTCACTCACTTGGTAAGGGGTTAGTGGGTTAAGAATGTACTTCTTCCCCTTGACCACAAATGAGTACTTGTTAGTTCTCCCACTATGTTGGGCATCAACATCAAATTGCCAAGGTCTTCCAAGCAATAGATGGCAAGCTTGCATGGGTACCACATCACACAAAATCTCATCTTGGTACTTGCTAATGCTAAATTTGATAATGGCTTGCTTGTTGACCCTCATTTCGCCACATTCATTAAACCATTGGAGTTTGTAGGGATTAGTGTGCTTGCGCGTGGGGAATTTCATACTTTCAGCTAAAAATTGGCTAACGGCATTCGTACAACTTCCACCATCAATGATTAAGGAGCACACCTTATCCACAATTTTGCAACGTGCATGAAATAAGTTCTCCCTTTGGTCGCTCTCTTCCCTAGCTAGAGCCCCCATGGCTCTTCTAGCCACAATAGCATGATTC
The DNA here is from genome assembly GCF_029784015.1 of Lycium ferocissimum. Classification (NCBI taxonomy): domain Eukaryota; kingdom Viridiplantae; phylum Streptophyta; class Magnoliopsida; order Solanales; family Solanaceae; genus Lycium; species Lycium ferocissimum. The sequence goes on along the minus strand of NC_081347.1, from coordinate 40,079,680 downwards.
AAGGCTTCTTCATACCTTATCTCAACCTCTTCATCGGAATCACCCTCACACTAACTTCTTTCTCCCTCTTCTTCATAACCATCCCTGCCCTCATGTTCATCATCGGTTCGATACCCATCCCTCACTATGGTGATAGTCCTCCGGTTGGGACACTCACTCGCAATGTGCCCTCTCCCTTGGCACTTAAAGCATTGGATGGTAAAAAGTCGATTATAGTTTGTGTTAGAATTGTTACCTCTTTTAGCCTTATCATCACCTTTGGCTTTGTAGTCTAATTTGGCTTGAGGTGCTTGAGTGTTGCTCTTGGCCATATCCCAAGTGGAAGTTTTCCACTTTTCTTTACCTTTGTTCCAAGTTGAAGATGATTTTCTTTTGTCTTTGTAGGACTTCTCTTCTTTTACATCCGCCTCAACCTTGGATGCATTATGGAATGCCTCTTCAAGACTATTATAGGTTTTGTGCCTTATCAGTTTAGAGATGTCTCAATTCAAGTTGGCTACAAACCTTATAATAGTGTACTCTTCATGCTCTTCTATCTTGGACTTCATCCGCAAATCCTCAAACTCATCAAAGTATGCTTCCACACTTTTCAACCCTTGTTTCAACATGTACAACCTTTTGAGTGCATCTTGGTGGTATGTGAGTGGAAGCCACCTTGTCTCCATGAGCTCAATCCGGTCGTTCCAAGTTGGGAGATCATAGAAGTGTTGTTGAGCTCTTTGTAACTTCTTGGATTCCCACCAAGTCAAAGCGTACCCCTCAAATTGAGTGAGGGCATACGTTGCCTTTAATGCCTCGGACACATTGTTTGTGAGGAAGATGCGCTCACTTTGCAATTTCCATTCAAGGAACTCTTCCGGATTGCTACCTCCTTGGAACATAGGAAGGTTCACCTTGATGGTGTTCAAATTCTGCTCATTATCTTGCCATCTTCCCCGGTCCTCATAACCTTGGGCCCTTCCTAAGTCTACATGACCTTGGAATTGTTACATCCCGTGTTCTCATGCATTGGAAAGTGTGCGAGTTAAATGATATTAGTAATGGACACGAGATTATCCCCCAAGCTTATAGGTGGTTAAAGTGATGGTACACATGTATCGTAAGGATTTGAAGTTAAACCAATCGAAGAAAATAAGTTTCGTCGAGGTTCGAAATTTAATTGAATGGAATACGGTCCAAAATATAATATTCCGTATTTTTGGACTAGAAAATTTAATCGTCCAACATGAGCAAATTTACCCGAGCCCGGAGAATTCGATCATATCCAAGGATGAAAATCAAGAGCTCGGTGTATACAAGGAATGAAGTCCCAAAATTATTTAAGACGAAAAAGTGTGACGACAATGATTGAAAATAATATTTTATGTGTAGCAAATGAGGCTATGGACTATGTTATATCACATGATTATGATAATGGGTATATGAAGTATATCCAAAAATGATTTGTTATTTAACTAAATTGAGTGCAAAAACTAATTATGTTAATAATTGGTAATGTTGGATTTTAGTGGGGGACTACAAATTTATTTAACTACTCAATTGTGGATAAATATTGAAGTGGACCATATCCACGTGGAAAGATAGAAACTAATGACTAAGGTTGGTATTATGTACGTGGCTTCTGTGGAAATAAAGGTTAAAAGGTGCGGCCCCACATTATGACGGCTACAACTAGAGTACAATTTGAAATTGTCATTTGACTTATGATTCATAATATTCAGCAACCTTGTATATGCAGCAACGTTCATGGTGTACTTATTCAAGAAACAAGGTACAATTTTTATTAAAGAAATACCAAGTCCTACGTTGACGCTGCAAAAATTCAAATAACGACATAGAGGTTATACCCACGTTGGTTTCCTCCGGATGATAGCCAATCGGAGATTTCTTCGTAGAAAAGTAAGGTGGAAGAAGAGTAGTTTTTGGCATATAAGGTAAGAATTCCCCTCTTCTTGATATATTTAATTTCGTATGGGTCATAGCAAATTGTGGGATAAGAAATATGGAGTTAATAGCGAGAAATCATTTCTTGACAGATTAGAATGGTGGAAACGACATTATAACTACGATATGTTTATTGAGTTGATATTGTAATTGTGGGCTATTTGGTGATTGTTATAAGTTACTTTGTGGGCCGGAATATCATGGGGATTGGTTATAGTTGTACTTGTTGTTGTTTTGTTGCCGTTATACTATGTATATATGAAAATAAAGAGTGTATACAAGCATTGATATACGAAGGTACAACGGGCTGTTTAGGAAGTGATTTAAGAATGGATTTGATTCCATTTGGACATGTATTTGTTGATATTTTTGTTGGTATTGTGATTGATATTTTGGCTAAGTTGGAATCACGAGGATTACTATATTTTTAGGGAAGATGCTGCCCGAATATTGTTAGATTCCTAATTAATTAAGGATTGGTTTGAAAGAGTGTCTTAATTTGATTATTGGCATATTTGGCATTGTTTGTAGATTGGTGAAGCCCGAGATCTAAGTTATGGTTAACTTGAGAAGCAACAAGGTATGTTAAGGCTATCCCTTCTTTCTTTCTTGGCATGATCTATATGAAACAAACAGACGACGAACGTATAAACTCCAAAGAAGCTCCTATTCTTAGAGATACTAGAATGGCTAATGTTCTTGATTTCCAGAAGCTATTTCATTATGTCTTGATATGTGTCTAAGGTTCCTGAAGTCCTATTTGATGCAATCCATAGTGACATTCGAGTGGTACTTGACATGACTGTTGTCTTTGATTCTCAAGTGTTAGTTCATTCTCATTATTCTATTGAGTCTCAGATGATGATTTAGTTTGCATATGGTTGAGATTCTGCTCGTGCATGCCGTTAATATATCATTCACCGAGTCCCGAGCCAGGTATGTATTCGTGCACAGTTTCACCATTGTTCACCGAGTCCCTCACTAGAGGGCCGGGTACGGTATATATATATATATATATATATATATATATATATATATATATATATGGCACCGGGGGGGGGGGGGGGGGTATATATGATGATTTTATGCACCGAGTCCCATAACGATGGTATATATTTACATTTTTTTATCATTGCCTTCAAGGCTATGTATTCGTGGTTTCTCATACATTCATTATGGCTTATGTCTCAGATTACGGCACCATACTCGTACATTGTTCGTACCGTCCCTTTGCTGGGGGGCGCTCGTGTTCATGCCAGTCCCTCATTGTTTTGCGAGGTAAAAGTATTCGGCTAGGATGGTTGGCTATCAGGGGATAAACTCCATTTTCTTCTGGTATATATATATATATATATATATATATATATATATATATATATATATATACTTATTCGATTTTTGATTAATTGAGTATTATTCGCAAATTTCTCGATTATGTGAATGCCGGAGGTTCGTTCAACTCTAAGTAAGAGTTGGGTGGCCATTATACCCCTACGAGTCTAGGGTCATCTCAAAACCTCCTCTTCCTTCCCTCCCCCGTTGTTATTCATTCCTCCACGCCTCCTCGGTGTGTAGTCATCATACTCTAACCATTCATGGGGTATTGGTAGTGGCGTTGGTATTGGTTTTGGTTAGGAAAGGGATCTTGTGTTTGGACTTGGGGTGGAGCTTGGGGTATATATGTTACATTTTTGGTACGTCAATATTTTAAGTGGTTGCGACTTAAGAACAAGGCTACTTTTCATTTGTGTTAAGGTATAGTCACTCATGATTTTATGGGATGGAAATATTAAGGAGGATTTGGGGTTAAAAGTGGAATTATGGAAATTTATATTTCATGAAACATGGGACCAAAAATGAATTATGGAAAGATGAACAATTCATGAAAACTTGGGGGCCAAAAGTGAGATTATGGAAATTAATTTTTCATGAAAAATTGGCCAAGTGGCCGTGGGATGTAGGAGGAGCATGGCCCACATGGATTATTAATTGTTACATCTCGCATTTCGCACGTCGGAATATTTCTAAGTTGGTTGCGAAGAGCTATGGACAAGGTTATCTCTTGACTTTGTGTTACGACAAATGGGTTATGATTTTGTTGGAAGGAAGCATTAAGGAAAAATTTGGGGCTAAGAATGCATTATGGAAAAATTCAAAACTTTCATGAAATGAGAGTAAGGTGGGCTATGGCCCACATGGATGCAAAAATGCATGTGATTAAAAGATGATTAAGCATGGAATTCATCTTTGTGAATTAAGAAAACTCTAGAAGTTTGAAGAAAATTGGAGGAAAAAAAAAAAGGAAAAAGTGGGCACATGGCCGGCCGTCTAGGCCATGTGCATGGACATGTGCCATTATATATATGTGGAGGAGTGATCAAGAAGGCAAGCTTTCATCATTTTGAACACTGAAAATTCATGAAGAAGAAAAAAGGAAGCATACGGCCAAGGGGCATGGTGTGTGTTTTGGTCTTGGAAAAATATTTTCTTCTGTTTTCCTACTAATTAGGTCCTCTACGACGTGGAGCAATTGTTGAAGCAAGAAAAACACTCTTTCCTACAAAGGATAAGCAAGCCGAGAATGAGCAAAGTAAAGGAACAAGGTATGATTCCATCTCATTTTTCATATGTTATGAGTGAGTTGTGTATGTTGTGAAGCATGAAAGTGAATGAAAGTTATGGAAGTGTGGTGTTTGAAGTGTAGCCGTGTGGTAGTGTGTTGTAGCCGTGTGTGTGTGTGTTGTTGTAAGAATGAAGAACTAATTGTATTCAACATGTTTGTGCGTTGTTGTAGGTGTAGAAAATGAATAAACTTCATGAAAGCATGTATGTTGAGATTGGCCGTGCCTGTATTGTATGTTTAGAAGTGAAGAATCAATCCTAATTGACATGTTGGTTGTTATAGTATGTTGAATGAATTACGAAACCTTGAATGTTGGAGTTGGCGTGTATTATTCGGTGGAGCTTGTTGAGCTCATTTTATGTGGTATTTCGGTGGTTAATTGTTGTGGATTATGTGATGAAAATGAAGGTTTGATTGCCCAAATGGAAGTCATAATGGTTGCGGGCTGATTTAGAACATAGTGTGATTCCAATATAGTTTCTTGTGTTGATGGTAATGATGTTGTTAACATATAGAATTGTTGTTATACATGATGCATTTGAAAGAAGAAAATGTGTTGGAATTGTCTTTGTAGAAATGCGGAGTTACTTATGTTAGAATGTGTTTGTAATTGAATATTGATGTTGTTGGCATTGCTTAGTGATAATGTGGCCAGTTCCATTCTCGGATTGTTATTGAATTTGGGCCGAGCCATAATTCTCGGGATGGTGTATTTACGGGGGAGATCTTTCTGAAATTTCGGTGAGCGGATACCAAACCCGAGTTGGAAGTTTGAACCTCAATGAATAGTAACCTGTAAATGTGACCATTTGTAGGATTTCGACGAAACGGGATTGGAGTCTTGACGAGCTTAACAAGCAAGAAAGGTATGTGAAGCTATCCTCTCCTTCTTTTGGCATGTCTAGGTATACTAGGCTTGAATTTGAGCCTCGGGGGTTATTCGTTCTCATCGAAATTCGATTCGAAATTGAGCACTATTCATTCGATGCGATTGAACTAGAATACTTATATCTTGTTGGAAAATGCTCAAACGTCCGTAGCTTGCGGGGAATGTAATCGAATTGTCTTGAAACTACCATAAATGGCTCCATTAAGTGATATATTATTTTAAGTTTTCTAAAACCACTCCGGCGGGGTGTGATATATTATTTTCTAAAGCTTTCTTAAAACCACTCCGGGGGTGTGATATATTATTTTCTAAAGTTTCTTAAAACCACTTGAAGGGTGTGATATATTATTTTCTAAAGCTTTCTTAAAACCACTCCGAAGGGGTGTGATATATTATTTTCTAAGTAAGGTTTTCTAAAACCACTCCGAGGGGCGTGCCACTCATTGTGAGATTTTATTATTTAAACTTTCTAAAACCACTGTTGGATTTTACTATTTCATTTCACTTACTACTTTTATCATTACTAAAATGCCCGAAGGGGCGTTATTTATTATGCCGGATGCCCGAAGGGGCCATTATTGATATCGAGCCGGAAGCGGCTGCCCGAATATTATTATATCGTGCGTTGCGGGCTGGAGTATCATTATTTTGCGGGAACAATGTATTGCATTACTTCTTTAGAAGAGGTGTTCTAGATTATATTACTTACTCGGATTCGTTGCTCGGATTGCGATTATATACTGGGATGGAATTTATTTATGTTTTCTCTTAAGCGAGGATTTGATTGTGATTAAATTGAGCTATGGTTATTATTTGTTATCGGAACATACTCGGTATATTCCATGAAACATGGGACCAAAAATGAATTATCGGAAAGATGCCGGAACAATTTGTACACTGAACTTTGCGGAACTTGGGGGCGTCGGGAAAATAATTTGTAAATGTTAAAAGATTATGTATTTCCGAAAAATGATTGTTGTTTGAAAAGTTCCATGTTTTAAAAAGTTTTCGAAATGGCGGCGCGAATGTCTAAGGGTTCGCTCGACTCGAGGAGAGTCGGCCCATCACCCTGGATTGTGACATTAATACATGGGCATAAGATGACTAATTAGTCATCTCCCACATTTGAGAAATTTCTTGAAACATGGAGAAAAAGCAAAGGAGCCATACGGCTATAAGCATCAGCCGAACATGGCCTTGAAAAATTGAAGGAGAAAAATTATTTTCTCCTAGCTTGTGCACTAATTGGAAGGTCCTCGTTAGCGTGGGATGGTTGTTGGAGCTTGCAAAACATCCTTTCTTGCAAACACACCCTTGGCCGTGGGAAAGGAGGAGGAAGAAGGTAAGGTTCAATCTTATTTTTCTTATGTTGTGGATGGTTTGTAGGTGTTGTGAAGTGTGGAAATGAACTAAATTAAAATCATGAAAATATGGATGTTGGTGTTAAACCAAATATAGGTGTTGAGGCCGTGTATGTGTGTAGTATGTAGGAGTAACGAATTAATTGTATTTAGCATGTTTGTATGTTGTTGTAGTGTGTGGAAATGGATAAAAATCGTGGAGCTTGTGTGTGGAGGTGTTAGCCGAAAATGGATGGTCTTGTATGTTAAGGAATGAACAAATTTCATTTAGTACGTTAGTTGTCGTCGTCATGGATTCTAAGACGTAAAATGGAGTCTTATCGATTCAAGTAAAGGCTATGAATGTGTGGGCTGATTTGAAGGTTAATATGATCTTAAAATAGTTGCTTGAAATTATGGATGTCACGACCCAACTCCGTAGGCTGCGACACGTGCCCTAGTTGGACACTCATACGTACCTTAACCTAAATTAGCAAAACATTACAAATAAGCAGAAATATTAGTTTAACGGGGACATGTGGGCATGCCGCACGAAGGCCGATAAGGCCGTCACAAAACATAGATAAACCCTAAACGTACGCAAATCTCACGAAACATATACGAACCCACACCACATGTCTACGGACCTCTACGTAACCAAACATAATCATATGACGGGACGGGGCCCGTCGTACCCCGGAGATGAATATGTACAAATGCAACGAGAAAATTTTATACCAAAATACGGGCCCAGGACAAAGGAGCACTTCAACCGGTGAGCAAACAACCTAGGCGGCGAATCGGCAAATCGGATGTACGTACTGCGTGGCACGAAACGCAGCCCCCCGAAGAAAGGGGGTCAGTACGGAAAATGTACTGAATATGTAAAGCGGAGAATGTAATAAATAAAATTAAAATCAGAACGGAATGTGCGGAAAGCAACTGAGATGCATAAGTAATCAAAAATGCGTATCAGAAATCATAAGTAATGCATGCAGAAAATATATGCCAAAACCGGCCCCGTTAGGGACTCGGCAATCAGAACGTGGTCGCCCCCGACACTGGCGCCACAATCATAACAGAGCATATCGGATCGGATGGCCATATGAAGCATAATCATCAAATATCGACGCATAGGCGTACATGGCACATCATACACCACAACCCATGTACGTATAATACACACTTTCCCCTCACACGGAGCACGGCGAACAATGCAGAGAAGTACGCTTGAGAACATATCCTGGCCCGGGCTCAGTGTGGGAAATATTGAGGCATCCACGAGTGGAGTAGTGAGAAACTAATGCAATAAAAATAACATATATATATTTCCAGAGACTCAATGAGGCATAGCGAATGACAAATCAAAGTGATGAAATCGGACGGAAGCATAGTACGTACCTTTCGGACATCACGGTAGGTTATGTCGGGGACGAACGTTCGGATTCGTGATACGGATCGAACACATCATAGGACTTAACGGAATATTTAAAACGATTTTTAAGTAGTAAATAGAAGAGTAGTAAAAACGTTTCCTTTAAAGCCGTTGGAAGACAAGTCATAACCACGAAGGGTAAAATCGGAAATAGTGGGCCCACCTCGGTCAAATGAGGTGGCGTACTTAAATCACGTTCGTTGAACTTCATAATATCATTAGTAAGTGTTTTAGAGTGATCGGATTAGATTTGTACAAATTCTAGATGTCTAAAATCAATCTAGTCAAATGTGACCTAATTAGGTTCAATTCCGTTGAATGAAAAAGGCTCAATTTTAGATGTAGATTCCGAGAGATAGGAGCGACTCCAAGGGCCAAATCCGAAGCTAACACACCTAAGTCGTGCCATGAAAAGGAAATGAAAAGCTTTACATACCTTTCTTGTCCTTTGCACTTGCCAAAACTTCAATCCCGTTTCGTCAAAAATCTGCAAATGGTCACTTTGACCAATTACTATTCATGAGACTTAGGAATTCTATTCTTGACCAATACTTGTCTATAAAAATTCCGGCAGCACCTCCCCTATAAATACGACACCCCGAGAATTAAACTCGGCTCAAAACAATCAACAACAACCCAACGACAACATCAACAACACAACAAACACAATACACTACACAACTAGCCTCCTTTCCAACATAATACAATAACTTCCATTCCGACTTCACGTGTCCAAATCAATACCATCATATTCACATTCATTACTAACTAGAATCGTTACAATGCCATTCGGAAGCATTTCATACCATTTTACAATATATACACAAATTATATAAAATACACAACTTTCCACCAAAGTCATAATTTATCCAAATCTTCTAATCTTCAACATACGTATTCATAACATATTTCCATCTTCTAAATTCATCTCCAATCATTATAAATTGTTCCTTAACATCTTAATTCCCATAATGTCATAAAATCATAAAAATACGACATAAGTTCCTACATTCCGTTTCAATGCAAACGTACACCATATATGCTTCGTTTACATTGTCAAGATCACAACAACACCATTAGCATGTTAAACAAAATAAATCCATTACTATTCCATTGCCCTACACCACACGGCCAAGATGCAAAATTCCAACTTCATCCCATTTTATTCAACTTTCATTTCTAATACAAACTCCATCATAAGCACAACTAAAATACAACATAAAACTCAACATAATTACACTACACATATTCGGCCACATGCATACATTCATATTCACCATGCAAACTTCCATATTCTCATAATTTCTACTTATTTCCATATACCACAACACAACCAAACCTTCATAACATAAATAGAAGGGGTGAATTCTTACCTTCCTTTTCAAGTTTCTTCACTTCACCAATTCATCCAAACGACGAAACCAACGGGTTATCTTCCGAAATAATTGCACCACGTTGTAGAGGGACCTTGAATTAGTAGGAATATAGCAAGAAAACAATTTTTGGAATCAAGATTTTGAGGGGTAAAAATTTGGAGGGTGGCCGAACCCCTCTCTCTTTGCTCTCTCTTGTTTTCTTATTCATCTTTTTTTTTGTCTTGAATTAGAAGACCACATGTATATATATATGTCTCCAATCATGTGAGGGGCACATGCCCCTCTCTAGAGAATTCTCTCATTTTCCTTTTATTTCTAAAAGATGACTTATTATTTTGTTGTCATCTTTTCTTTCTCTTTTTTTTTTTTGTCACATGGCCATTAGGGCCCTTTTAGGAATATTCTTGAACCCTTATGTGAAATTCCCATTTTGCCCCTCGACTTTTCTCAATATTACCATTTTGCCCCAAGTCTTCCGCATTATTTTCATAACCCATTTTGCAAATTTCTCTTTCCGCCCTTAGCCTCTCCTAATATTTTCACACTACCACTTTGTCCATAAACATTTTTCATAACCTACTTACACATTAAAAAAAAAATTTGAAGATGGTCTCGCCCTTAACTTTCCGCGACGACCTTGAAATATCCAAACGTGCAGAGTACGGGCTATAACAATGGAAATAATGTTGTAAATGCATGGATTATTGGTGTCATTGATGAATTTGGAAGAAAAGAATGCATTGTGTTGTTCTTGCCAAGTTTAGACTTGTAAGGGTCTTCGGGTGGAGTAGTACATTGTTCGACATCTATTTCGAATATTGTATGGGGTCTTAAATGTTTTTGAACCATGTTTGAAAGGTTTTGGATTGTTATTTGATCAAACGATTATTGATATTAGTTTGGATATATGTAACCGAATTGAATATATGTGAATCTTAAGCAAATTCCAAAAGGAATTATTAATATTTGGATGCAATTTGAATCACTTATAGATATTGTTAGTATGGTTGTTGGCTTGGTTGTTGTTGATTGGCGATTAAAATCTCGGGGATGTTGTATGTATATCGACAAATTCGGCCGAAGGTACAAAGATGTATCAAACCGAGTTGTGATAAATCGAACGTAAAACCTTATGATTAATAGATTGGTAAATATGACCAAATGTAGTTTCATCGAGATCGGGCGCAAAAATATGGCATACGGAATCGCGTTCGGGTGCGAATACTTTTACTACTACCTTAGAGACTCTTGGCATGTTTCGTTGTCGCGTTTTACTTCTCGCTAGATTACAAACTTGCTTTCCTCGTTTTACACACTTTCCTACCTCACCTCGGGCAACTCTACTCTTTACTCGATCTACTTCTAGATCCTTATTTCCTTCCAACACTTCAATGGTTTATGGTCTGAATATCTTTGAAAAATTGTTTTAAATATCGTGCAAATGGAACTCTTCCGATCACCATTTGTATAAATGACGTTATAAAGTTTGACATCGTTTCTCATCTTTCACATCATCTCTTGCATTCGTGTCGTAATACCTTCACTTAGTCACAATTTTGTCCTATTACTCGCCTTTCGAAACGCAATACTTTGGAAATAAACGAAACTATATATGCAATCACCATTTAGCTTACAAGCATTTCCAATCACTTTTCGAACTAGACCTTAATCCTATATTTATATTGAGTCGATGATCTTCTTTGGGATTTAATCTCGCAAAGCGCGACTTCGAAAGAGTGCGTACGAAAATTCGTTATGACATATTTTTTCCTTTAGGTCACCCCAAAGACTTATTCCTTGTATTCCTCATTAAAGATCCGCGTTCATACCGTTACGATGAACTTTTTCCATCCGTATTCTTATCGCAACCCTACTATCATTTCCTTAAAAGTTGTCATAATTCATCCCGTGTACTATATGTTTTCTTAGGTCTATCTAACTCGTGCTCATATACCCCTTCAAATTCCAAGTTCGCAAAATTTTTCAATTACTTCCCGGGGGGTCACCCATCCTAAAAATTGCTCCTCCCTAGCACGCTTAACCGCAACTTCGACATGTAGTATATATATGTCGGTATAATCACGTCCATTTCCACACACGACCTTTATTACATAATACGAGGCTAATCGAGGCCTTACGTTATCCCGAGGCATATTCACAACACGTCCTTTCTTGTACATATATATATTACCCATCGAGATTATGTTATGATTTACAAATCTTATTACTCGACATACGTATGGCATAAATATAATACGGTAAAAATATATGATTTTCCCATCTATTCGGTATGTGTATATGTAACGGAACAAGTATATTCGAACTTCTTGTGACCTTTTCCGTCACCACTTACCATTTTCCGCCGTATGAAAGCTCACGTAAGGAATTTTATTTCCTATGACTTGGCTACTATCGCACGATCTAAGATGTAAAGAAGGTCAACTTTCCGAATGCTTTAGCCTGATCCTGTTTATAAATGCGCGCTTCACACCATAGAAAGACTTGACTAGATATTATGCCAGACATTCCGGCGAGGACCTAACCGCTCGATACCACTTTTGTCACGACCCAACTCCGTAGGCCGCGACACGTGCCCTAGTTGGACACTATATGTACCTTAACCTAAATTAGCAAAACATTACAAATAAGCGAAATATTAGTGGGTATTAGATACATGTGGGCATGCCGCAAATGGCTATAAGGCCGTCACAAAACATGCGATAAACCCTATAAGTTTCATATGTTGTAACATTTCATTTGAGTTGAGAAAAGCATATTATTCTTCAATAAATTTAACATAATCATATATTTGTCATAATATGTACAAATGCAATTGAAATTTCATACCAAAATACGGGTCCGGACAAAGGGCCCTAAATAAGGGTTGGGTGCCCATCACGCAAACAACCTAGGCGTGTGACAAATTCGGATGTCGATTCGAAACGCGGTTGTGCTTACAGTCGGGTCCGGAAAATGTCTTGTTTATGTAAAGTGTTGCGCGCCAAATAAAATTAAAATCGAAGGCTAATGCGGGAATCTGGATAAGATTCCTTGACAATCTTAGATTGCCATAGAACTTAAAATCATAAGGAAATGAGATTATTTGCCAACCTTTAATTCGGAAGATTAGGAAAAATGAACGTGGTCGCCCCCGAAAACGGCGCCACAATCATACGAGGTATCGAGATAAACAAGGGGCCATATGAAGCATAATCATCAAATATCGAAGATATCGGCGTACATGACACATCATACACCACAACCCATGTGATCAAAACGTTTCCTTTAAGTATAGCAAGAAAGTGTCAACGGGAGCAATAAGTTGGGAATATGAGGTACGTTCATTATTTTTGCCACTTATCGACAATGTTGGAAATATAACGAGCATCCACGAGTGGAGTAGTGTAAACTAATGATAAAAATAACATATATATATTTCCCCGGACTGAGGCGTTGTTGACAAATCAAAGTGATGAAATCGGACGGAAGCATAGTACGATTTCGGACATCACTAGTTATGTCGGGACGAACGTTCGGATTCGTGATAAAGTAAAAATGACATCATAGATTAACGGAATATATAAAACGATTTTTAAGGTAAATAGAAGAGTGATAAAAAAACGTTAACTAAGTCACGACAAGTCATAGACCACGGGGTAAAATCGAAGCAAGGAAATAGTGGGCCCGAATGAATAATGAGGCGGCGTACTTAAATCACGTTAAGGATGAACTTCATAATATCATTAGTAAGGTTTTAGAGTGATAGGATTAGATTTGTACAAATTCTATAATGTGAAAAATAATCTAGTCAAATGTGAAACTAAGTAAATTCCGGTGAATGAAAAAGCCAAAGTTAGATGTAGATTCACGAGCTAGAATATAGGGGCAAGTCCGAAAAGGAACCTAAGTTGCGAAAAGGAAATGAAAAGCTTTACATACCTTTCTTAGTAGAAATGAATCCCGTGGACGTAAGAAAAGAAAGGACTAATTACTAAGGAGAAAATAGGAAGATTCTTGACCAATAACTTGTCTATAAAAATGGTAGGTCATGACATATGTACTAAGGACACCCCGATACTATAAGTGACTGGGCTCAAAAAATCAAAAGAACAACCCAACGACAACATCAACAACACAACAAACACAATACACTACACAATAGCCTTTTCCAACATAATACAATAACTTATTCCGACCACGTGTCCAAATCAATAAATCATATTCACGACCAAAACTGAATCGTTACAAATGCCATTCGGAAGCATTTCATACCATTTTACAATATATACACAAATTATATAAAATACACAACTTTCCACCAAAGTCATAATTTATCCAAATCTTCTAATCTTCAACATACGTATTCATAACATATGTTCCATCTGTCTAAATTCATCTCCAATCATTATAAATTGTTCCTTAACAAATTCATAATGTCATAAAATCATAAAAATACGACATAAGTCGTATTTCACCGGAGTTCAATGCAAAGTTACACCATATATGCTTCGTGACATTGTCATGATGGGTGACACCATTAGCATGTTAAACCAATAAGTTCTATATTCCATTGCCCTACACCACACGGCCAAGATGCAAAATTCCAACTTCAGTCCCATTTTATTCAACTTTCATTTCTAATACAAAGTCCATCATGAGCGGGGACAACTAAAATACAACATAAAACTCAACATAATTACATAAATAGGAATATGCATACATTCATATTCCGAAACTTCCATATTTGGAATAGTACTTTGGAGATATACCACAACACAAGATAGTAGGGGCTATAAGTGTGCATAGGTATGCACTTTTCAAGTTTCTTCACTTCACCAATTCAGAAACGTGGATATATGTATTTCCGAAATAATCAACGTGTAGAGGGACCTTGAATTATGGAAGGCAGCAATCGGATGGAGCAACAAGGTTCGGGGGAAAAATATAAATCGGAAATGTTACGAACCTCTTGATGTTTTCTCTCTTGTTTTCTTAAAGTCCTTTTACTACGATGTTTGGAAAAGAAGAACATGTATATATATATGTCTCCAAGGGTCATTAAAAATGCCCTGTATAGAGAAGTTTCTCATATTTAATTAAGATTGGAAATTATTTTGTTGTCATCTTAAAATTGGGCGGTTTTTGAGTTTTGTCATGGCCATGGCATAGGGGAAGCGAGGAGAGATTCTTGTAACCCTTAGTGAAATCGACGGGCAATGCCCTCGATACAAATGCGTGGGCCGCAAGTCTTCCGTTATTTTCATAAGCCCATTTTGCAAATAACGAGTAGCTCACCTTATTTGGACACTACCACGGCTATAAACATTTTCGATAAGGTTAAGAAAAAAAAATTTAGAATAGTTGCTAACTTTCCGCGAAGACCTTGAAATTTCCAAGAAAGTGAGAAAAGTGGGGGATAAAATATTAAAGTGGACTCCTAGCAAATGCGGGCACGGGAGTAAGACCTGAAATAGTACGAATCAGGAGAAGAGAACGAGCGTGATTAAGATTAAATACGCAGGCCGTGCAAGGGACAGTAACAGAGTTCGAATTAAAGATAAGGTAATGACACGAGGCAGGGCGTTGGAAATGTAACAAGATGAATAAAGAGAGAGTGTAAAACGATTTAGGCAAGTGATCGGAATTAGTTGGCTATCAAAAGCGGGCGAATTTATGTGTTTCACGAAAGGCGTAACCAAATTCGACAAGAAGGAAAAGCTTAACTTAAGACGCATTGGACCTTATTGCATTAATGGTAAGGCAAGAAGGTTGCGTGTTAAAGATGCCGCTTCCGTTAAGACACCGCGGCGGAGTAATAACAGAAGAGAATTGACTGGCGAACCTGAGGAGGAAATGAAAGAGAAGTAGGATTGGTAAATGAAATTGCGGCTCATGGTAGTGAATGAAACCCCCCCTCGAGATCCTCAAGACCTTATACGGTTCATGAAACATGGGACCAAAAATGAATTATGGAAAGATGAACAATTCATGAAAACTTGGGGGCCAAAAGTGAGATTATGGAAATTAATTTTTCATGAAAAATTGGCCAAGTGGCCGTGGGATGTAGGAGGAGCATGGCCCACATGGATTATTAATACATGGGCATAAGATGACTAATTAGTCATCTCCCACATTTGAGAAATTTCTTGAAACATGGAGAAAAAGCAAAGGAGCCATACGGCTATAAGCATCAGCCGAACATGGCCTTGAAAAATTGAAGGAGAAAAATTATTTTCTCCTAGCTTGTGCACTAATTGGAAGGTCCTCGTTAGCGTGGGATGGTTGTTGGAGCTTGCAAAACGTCCTTTCTTGCAAACACACCCTTGGCCACACCGAAAGGTGGAGGAAGAAGGTAAGGTTCAATCTCATTTTCTTATGTTGTGGATGGTTTGTAGGTGTTGTGAAGTGTGGAAATGAACTAAAATCATGAAAATATGGATGTTGGTGTTAAACCAAATATAGGTGTTGAGGCCGTGTATGTGTGTAGTATGTAGGAGTAACGAATTAATTGTATTTAGCATGTTTGTATGTTGTTGTAGTGTGTGGAAATGGATAAAAATCGTGGAGCTTGTGTGTGTGAGGGTGTTAGCCGAAAATGGATGGTCTTGTATGTTAAGTAATGAACAAATTTCATTTAGTACGTTAGTTGTCGTCGTCATGGATTCTAAGACGTAAAATGGAGTCTTATCGATTCAAGTAAAGGTTATGAATGTGTGGGCTGATTTGAAGGTTAATATGATCTTAAAATAGTTGCTTGAAATTATGGAAATAATGTTGTAAATGCATGGATTATTGGTGTCATTGATGAATTTGGAAGAAAAGAATGCATTGTGTTGTTCTTGCCAAGTTTAGACAGCTAAAGGAAATGGAGTAGTACATTGTTGGAGCTATTTCGAATATTGTATGGATTGCTTGGAATGTTTTTGAACCATGTTTGAAAGGTTTTGGATTGTTATTTGAGTATGCGATTATTGATATTAGTTTGGATATATGTAACCGAATTGAATATATGTGAATGCCGCCGATTGCGTAGAAAGAATTATTAATATTTGGATGCATTTTGAATCACTTATAGATATTGTTAGTATGGTTGTTGGCTTGGTTGTTGTTGATTGGCCGAGTTAAAAATCTCGGGGATGTTGTATGTATAGGGGAGATCTCGCCAAATTTTTGTAGCCAAGAATTGGTTAAGATCGAATCCTTAAAACCTTATGATTAATATTTGGTAAATATGACCAAATGTAGATTTTGGACGAAACGGGACTTGAAGCTGGACGAGCGTAAAGGACGAATAAGGTATGTAAAGCTCTTCCATTTCTTCTCTTGGCATGTCTTAGATGTACTAGGCTCGAATTTGAACTTTGGGGGCAACTCTACTCTTCGGAATCTACGTCTAGAAACGCCCTTTTTCATTCAAAAGAATTGAATGGTTTATGGTGTGAATAGCTAGAAAAATTGTTTTAAACTTTAAGTGTGTGCAAATGAAAATCCGATTACCTTAAAGTACTCATAAATGACGTTATAAAGTTTGACATGCGTAATTTACATACGCCACCTCATTCGACCGAGGTGGGTCCACTTTGTCCGGATTTTTCCTATTATTCCGTTTGAACTACTTTGGAAATAAACGAAAACTAAGGAAAGTTTTTAGCTACCTTTTTAATTTCGCGTAATAAACCGTATATATATTTATTTGAGTCTGATGATCTACTTTGGGATTTGCAAAGGCTCCAGAAAGATTATTCTGATACGAAATATTTCGACATCCGAAAGACTTATGCCCTGATTATCATTAAAGGTCCGCTATGAGATCCATTATCCGTGTTACGCCTTCGAGTCTCTCGTAAAATGTTGTATGTGTTATATTGTATATGGTTTTCTCACTACTATAAGCTCGTGCAAGCTTAATACGTCTTTCACCGAGTCCCGGGCGGCACGCATTCGTGCAACTTCTCTCGCATTGTTCACCGAGTCCCTCACTAGGGCCGGGTACGCTATACATGTATATATATATATGACGATGTGATGATGGAGATGGTGGCCGGGATGGCATACCGAGTCCCTTGCTAGCGGGGGCCGGGTACGTTATTCACCGAGTCCCTCACCGTAGGCGGGTACGTATGTATATATATATATATATATGCATACATGATTATGTTATGATTTACTCACCGAGTCCCTCACTGGAGGGCCGGGTATGGCATATATGTACGGTAAAATGATGATATGATTTTATCTACCGGTATGTGTATATGTATAACAAATGTTTTCCAAAAGGCAAGTCTTATGATTTTCCCGTACTCCTCATTTCAGTATGATCCCGCTATTATGTTTCATGCTTTACATACTCAGTACATATTCCGTACTGACCCCCTTTCTTCGGGGGCTGCATTTCATGCCGCGCAGGTACACCCAGACGAGTTGAAGATATTAGTAGAAGATGTTCCAGCGGGATTGGCGAGCTCCATTTTCTCCGGAGTGCTGCCGGGTCTGAGCTTTACGATATGGATTCATGTTCCGAGTTAGAGACTTTGCAGACAGCGTTGTGGGTATTAGATGTCGGTTATGTAAATGGCTATGTAAGCCGGTATATTATTATGCGTCGTGTTATAAGTTTCATATGTTGTAAGATTTCATTTGAGTTGAGAAAAGCATATTATTCTTCAATAAATTTCTGTTATGTATATTTGTGTCATAATATGAGAGCCAGCGTGAGTATGACTATTATGTGAGTCCGCGGGGTCGCTCGGCCCTAAATAAGGGTCGGGTGCCCATCACGCCCTAACGAAAATTAGGGTGTGACATTGGTAAACTTGGGGATAGGTTTGTCGATTGGTGTTTTGGAATGTGGAGTTTTGGGATGCGAAGTTGGTTGTTTGGGGTGGTGGAGCTCTTTGGGTGGAGGTGGTTGTGGTGTTGGGATTGCACAAGGCATGTTCTTGTCCCGGAGTAATGGTTGGAGTGGTATCTTGTGTTTTATCCCCATCACCTTCATTCCTAGAACGGGAAGTGCCCATTCCACTCGAACCCTCCATTTGAACTTTCTCAATACTCACCATCCGTTCATCCATACCCTTCAACTTCCCATTCACACCATTCATCTCTCCTCTCATCTCTTCCATACCCGCTTGCATGCGTGAGATTTAATTCATGATCATAGCCAATGAACTTGCTATGGATGACATTTCTACTACCTCTTGCGTCCGATCACCTTGGTTAGACATGATGACCTGCAAAACTAGTAAACAAGATTAGCAATAAAAGCCTCACTTCACTCGTATTGAACTCTCAACCTTACCACACTCCGTGCTCTTTCAAAGTTGTTGATGAATCGCTCGCCCAATCAAATTAACACGTTGCTTACCCTTTGTGGTGTAGTGGATTTTTGCTTAGGTGAATGACGGACGACTTAAAGCAAAAAGGACGAGAGCCAATAAAGTTTCAACGAAATAAAACAAAGAAAAGCTTGAAAGAAATTAGCACGAAAGAAATGCCGACACAAGAACTAGTAGACACAAGTAGGAACAACTCTAAATGGCCACTAGTTAAGAGACACTAGAAAATGGAATGCTAAAACTGGAAAATAAATAAAATTTTGGGCCCGGGTAGGTGATACCTTGAAAATGCGGCCGTGAAGCCCCGAGTGATCTAAGGTATCAATTTGAAACAACTAAAAATTTTAACATTCGATACTCCTTATTTTTTTATTTTTTTTATTTTTTGCTCCCTACCAAAGGATTAGGGACACAATCAAACAAGCACTTCTAAGAAAATTTTGAAAATGGAATGACTTAGAAGTGATAGAAATCGAAGTTGAATCAAGAAACGAGCACCTTAGAATTGTTGCGGAAGATAGTGTTATATCACCTTTCACGACCAACTTACACGGGCCGTATAATATTATACGGTCTGTATAATACGTCCGTATAAGACGTCTGTATTCGAGGGACAAAATGAACAGAATGTCTCCAAGTCAGCTCCTATTTCACGACCAGGTTTCACGGGCGATATGAAATTGCACGGTCCGTATAATACGTCCGTACTTGAAGGCCAAATTGTAACAGAAACTGTCCAAACCAACTCCTATTCTACGACCAAGTTTCACAGGCCGTATAAAATTGTACGATCCGTATAATACGGTCATACTCGATTGATCAAACCCACTTTGAGTTCTTCAAGCTTTGATGAACCTCTAATGGTGGAAACTTCAATTCTTACCCAAATGGCTTCAAATTTCATTTCTAGATGTTTCCCACCACAACAAACTCAAATCTAACTTCAAAAACAACAAAATCAAATCACAAAATGATTTTTGAATTTTTTTGGGATTTTTGAATTTTTTTTTAATTTTCGAATTTGAGCCTTTGATTAGAAATTGTAGGAACAATCTCTTAGCCTATGCTCTGATACCAAATGATAAGATTCAACCTAAGGGAACTCTAAGAAGTAAACAAAAATAAAGAAAAATAAAAGATAGATGAAGAATTGAGATTAAGGAGAATAGAGGATAGATACTTGACCCAATTAGTAATGAATCCTATAGGCAAATCTAAGTATATGAAACTTAGACCCTCCTATTGTGAATTCAACTAAAAGAACCAAAGCAATTTGAATCAATTAGAAGACTCAATTGGAAACCACAAATGAGCAATCTAGATGAATTCAATGGATAAGCAAATTCACTTTGCAACAATGAAATCACACTTAGTGTAGTAACCTAACAATCTATCTATTAACTAAAATCTCTCAATATTTGAGTTCACACAATATCCAAGCTAAGTCTTCCAAATGGATGAAAAGAACTATTTATACTAATGCCTATTACACCAAAAGGCCCTAAAGTGGCTCTTTTGCAAAAATACCCACATGGGTCTTCAATTGCATCCAAAGCCTCATAACTTGCAATTATGACCTCCAATTGCCATTCTAACCCCATAACTTGCAAGTATGACCTGCAATTGCAATCTTAGCCCCATAGTTGCACATTTAGCCATTTTGCGCTTCTAGCCACTTTGCAACTCTTCCAATGCCAACTCCCAAACGTTGTAAATCCGCGAAGTCTTCTCTCCAATCTCCTCCAAGGCATCCTTTTTTATGAACAAGGCTTGCAACTCTTGAAGTTCTCTGGCTTGACTTCTTGTGAAAGGCCTTGTGCTTGTTGGGTTCGTATTAATAACTTTCCTCACTAGTGTTCTTATTGAAAAATAGATCACTTGAATAAGCCAAGCATGAATATCATCATCATAAATGGGAGGAGAATCATACAAGGACTCACTATCAATGCCAACATTGTAAGAGTAATCTTTAGTTGGGTTTCACAAATAATAGATCAAATTAAATTCTTCCTCAACCAAAGGATCACACTTTTTAAAGAGAGAAAGGTCCATATCAACAAGGGAATAGTTAGCACAACCTTCATCCAAACCTATTTTTCATAATGGCATTCATGAAATAAAACAAAGAATGAATTTTTATCATGCTATCTTTCCTTTCAAGCAAACTACTCATTCTACTCTTGTCAACACATGACATTGCACTTGCATTCTTCAAACTCAACTCAAAGTTACTTGTACAACTAGAGTTCATGCCTTTACAAGAAAAGGGATCAAGGCAACTATATTCACGATGGTTAATAATGCAAGGAGATGAATTATCAAGATTACACAAAAACCAGCCACCATTCACATTCAAGGTGTCAACCATATTACCATTCTCTTCACAAGTGTCAACACTAGATGGACACAAATTAAGCTTGCAAGAAGATTCAATTCGGTCATCAAAAGGATCAACTAGTGTATGATCACTTTCATTAATAGCATCATGAACACTTGAAGTATTAGGGATAGCAATATTACCTTGATGTTCAAGACAAATGTCTTCTTCCATGGACTCACTTCTTTCCTCCAAGTATGGAAGTTCTTCACATGAGGACTCCTTTAGCAAGTCTTCTCTTTGGGAACCTACAAAAG
Organism: Lycium ferocissimum; assembly: GCF_029784015.1. Lineage (NCBI taxonomy): Eukaryota > Viridiplantae > Streptophyta > Magnoliopsida > Solanales > Solanaceae > Lycium > Lycium ferocissimum. The sequence continues at coordinate 40,058,104 of NC_081347.1, read as the reverse complement.
TGTCTACACAATGTGGTATGGGAAGCTCCTCTTCTTGAGGCGTGGTCACACATGTTAACACCTTTCTTGCCAAGTAAAGTGGGACGGTGATATCACTATCATCTTGTTCTTCATTACTCCCAAGTTCATCATTCTCATAATTACCCTCATTATATCTTCCCTCGCATCCTCCCTTGTCATCACCACAAGTGTCTCTCAAAATAAAAGCTCTTCGATTAGGGCACTCACTTGCTCTATGACCAAAGCCATGACATTTGATACAAGTCGAGCTTCATCAAGAATATCCACATCAATCCGAGCTAGGGATCACAACTTTGGAGACTTACTAGGTGCTTGGATTGAAGGCATGAAGCTCAAGAATATGCTAAAATGGAAGTATAGGCCTCATTTGGATGAAGTAGGGAGAAGAAGGCTTTTTCTCATCTTTTGAGAAGACTACCAACCAAACAAGGCCCGTACTTCATTAAGGGTATTATTGTAATAATGTAGTTGTCTTCCTTTTTCTATCTAGTATAAATACTGCCTTAGTTTATTTCATTAGGTAGACTTTTATGATATGAAATATTGAAATTGTGAAATTGTAAGACTCCATTGGGAGCATGAGAAATGAGAGCTTGTTGTAGCTTTTGGTTGAATTCTTTGTTGAGAAGGTTGGTTGCTTGGGACTTTGTTTCCCTTGAGGTCACCTTAAGAATTTGGTGTTTTTTTATGATAATTTAGAGGTCTTAGTTTTATATAACTTTGGTTGCTAAATTGAATCTTAAGTTGTGTCAAATTATCTATTTTTTCTATTCCTTTTGTTTGTCTTCTTAATTTCTCGTTTTCGCGTATACGTTCTTGTATCAACATTTAAAACATTAGATAGGAGTCTTCATACGTCCTTCCTTTGGGTCGAACCTTGGAGGCTGTTTATCAAATTGCTTCTCAATTTGAGCCTCCTTTTCAAAGGGGTTCTTGGTTTCTTGCATGGTGCCCTTACTCTTTTGTCAATTTGAGGAATAAGTTCCTTCTTCTTTGTTAGTGTTCCATGAACCCACATAGCCCCTTGAATTATTGATTTTGTCTTCCTTGAGACCATTTTCGACTTCAATAGCCGCTTCAAGAGTTTCTTGAATGTTCCTATAGTTATGAAGCCCTCATTTGGGAGGTGATTTCACTATTCAACCCGACTCGAAACTAAGTCATTACATGCACCTCTTGTTCTTGGAAATCAATCCTCATCTTGACAAGTTAGAATTCATGGAAGTATTCTTCCATACTTCTCCTGTCTTGTCTCAAGGTGTACACCTTCTTGAGTTGTTCTTGCTTGTAACGCTCAGTGACATACTTCTTTCGCATGATTTCTTTAAGATCACCCCAAGTGGGTGGCATTGACAAATCAATAATTCTGCGAGCCCTCGATTGAATTGTCACGACCCGAGCTACGGGCCGCGACGGGTATCCGGGGCTAACCACCGAACACCACTCACTTACCTGCTTATCTGCTGTTATTCATACTATATGCTCATAATCATATAAAACTGTCATTTTCTGAAATACATTAGCCTTTATAAACATAAGCCCTTCGGCTATCAAAATAATATATATATATATACATATACATACAAGCCATGGGACCAGACTACCCACACTGCGTATCTACGAGCCTCTACTAGAACACTGAACATATGGACGGGACAGGACCCCGCCGTGCCCGAAATACATGTACACAAAATAATGTCTCAGATAGCACCTCCGGAATAAGGGAGGGCTTCCGTAACTCTACTGGCTAGCTATCAGAGATCCGCACCGTCTCCTTGTCTACTGTGGGCATGAACACGGTCCAAAGAAACGGACGTCAGTACGAATATTGTACTGAGTATGTAAAGCATGAGCAGTAATGATGGAGAAACATAATGGTAATATATGAAATAACATAAGATGGGAGACATTAACATTCTCTTCATAGTACTTACCTGCCTTCCGTAGGAACATTTCATGTGCTATTTCGTGCTCGTATACATACATTCGTATCTTTTACTTACTTACCTTTCATATCTATTCTCTTGTCATACTCATGCTTGTATCACGTACTTGGCATATACATAGCCCTTACTCGCTTGCGACATGGTATTAGCATATTCGTACTCTAATTGTTGTCATATACATAGCATACTCGTGCTCATAAAGATGTCATATACTTATCTCATTCGTACTCACATGAATGTGATGCATATGGTATAACCATACAGGTAACATAATCGTACTCATATAGATATCATACGTGAAGCATCGTCGTGCTCATATAAGCATCATACATATAACATAATCGCATTCATAACGGTACCATACATGTAGCATACTTGTATTCATATAGGTTGGCATCATTCGTACTCGGCCCCCTTCGGGCTCGATAGGATCGCTAGCATACGTACTCGGCCCTCTTGGCTCAATGGCATTACTGGTATACGTACTCGGCCCTCTTGGGCTCGATGGGACCATTGGTATACGTACTCAGCCCTCTTGGGCTCGATAGGCTTGATGGCATTCGTACTCGGCTCCTCGGCTCGATACATACATATATGCATATATATCACATAGGGGTATCATGACCTTAACATATCTAGTCATCATCATGCATTCATCATACACATACATACACCTATCATAATGTCGCATCTATTTATACACATTTGATCATTCTCCGTATTCGGCCTCATAGGCTCGACAGCATATCGTATTCGGCCACGAGGGCTCGATCACATCACATATATCTCATATCGTACATGCATGACCATATCGTCATAACACATATATTTGTACGTACATACCATATACTCAACATCGTACATCATGTAGATTTATGATTATGAATTGTCTTATAAGCATATCATAGTTATATCGTAACTTAACATCACTATCATATATGCATAACTGTAATAACTGCCCGACCATATAGGTGCGGTATAGTAATCAGTAATATGCTCATCATAGTATGCTTACCATAACATGCATATCATAACATGCTTATCATAATATGCCCTTTATAACATGCTTATCATAATTCATCATAAAGACTATTTAGCTTACTATCATCATTTTCGCATTCAACTCATACCTCTTATTTCGTATAGCTATTCGTGAGTGAGGACTCTTGACTTTCTTGGAGATGGGACATTCGTAGTAAAGAGAGGTTTCATGCCATAGAAGTCATGCCTTGGAAAGAAAGGGCTAAGCTTTACATACCTTTGTCGTTTAGCTTATTCTATTGCTTGCTCGTTCTCCTTTAATGCTCTCGTTTACCTTCAATGGAATTCGTATCAACATTAGCTATATAATCGTGGAATTATACTTACTAAGGCTATAGAAATTTGGGCAGCATCTCCTTTGTTTATACTACCTTCCACCATATTCCATATCAACTCCCAACATTCATAATAATCATCATGATATCGAACAATAATCGTAGTTCATTCACATGATTCGCATTCCATAATTTCACCTCAATTTCCCATAGTTATGACTAAAAATCCATCGTCGTATTCTTTCGTATCCAATACTTATTTCATGTCCTAAAGGTCATTTATAACGTATTTATATCATCAACACATTCATTTCCATGATTCAATCCAACTACTATTTCAAGATGACATTATTCTTCCATATCTAACTCATTTGCTATACACTCTTTCAATTCATATGTTTCAACATAATAATACTTCAATTATCATGGAATAAACGTGAAACTTACCTTGTATGATGGAGGAACAAGCCTTGGATGACAATTCACCTTTTCCACCAAAACCCTACTTTCTCTCTCTTGGGATTTCTTGATTTGTATGACTTTTGATGGGTTTCTTTCACTTGATTCTCTTGATTTCTTGTTGTTGATCTTTGATTTCTCTTATTTTCTTGTGTTTGAGGTGTATGGAACTCTCTAGAGTTTTCTTGAATGAGAGAGAGTGAAGAGATGAAGTGAAATGGAATGAAAAAGGGTCCCTTATATAAAATTGAGTTCAACCCGATTGGAAATATACGGACCAACATACGGTCCGTATAAAATCTACTGACCGTATGTTGGACCGTATATCTGGTCCAGAGTTATGTCTTGCTGGGCTGGATCTACGGCTGGACATACGTCCAGTATATTTTATACGGCCAAGTATGTCCGGCCGTATGTCCCGGTTTTCCGAGTTCGTTTCGTCGACTCGTTTGATCTCCGATCCTTATGGAACCTTCTTAACACTTGTTCATCACTTCAATACCATTCTACGGACGTTATAACTCTCCCTTGGGGCATCATTCATACGCCATTAACTCAATGCTCGTACTCTTTATCCGATACTCTCAACTTACAACTCGCTTCTCTTTAACAACTTCCTTTTCTTAACTCGGATGTCTTTGGAAATCATAATTAGGTCGATAGATTACTATCTATCGCTCCTCTAAACCTCATGTTCATCGCATCCCTCATGAGTCTATTCACTTGTACGCTAAAGGAAATTTCCGAGGTGTCACGACCCAACTCCGTAGGCCGCGACACGTGCCCTAGTTGGGCACTCATACGTACCTTAACCTAAATTAGCGAAATATTACAAATATACGAAATAATAGTTTAACGAGAATCCGGTGGGCATGACGCACGAAAGGCCGATACACACACACATATACGGATAACCCCAAACGTACGCAAATCTCACGAAACATATACGGAACCCCGCACCCATGTCTACGTACCTCTACGTAACAAAACATAGCATAATCATATGACGGGACGGGGGCCCGTCGTGCCCCTGAATGAATATGTACAAATGCGACGGAGAAACTTTTATACCAAAATACGGGCTCGGACAAAGGAGCACTTCAACCAGTGAAAGGCACAACCTAGGGGGCAACTCGAAAATCAACGTACGTACTGCGTGTACGAAACGCGGCCCGAAGAAAGGGGTCGGTACGAAAAATGTCCGAATATGTAAGCGAGAGGCGTAATAAATCAAATTAAAATCAGAACAGAGTATGTGGAAAACAGACGAGATGCGTAAGTAATCCAAAAATGCGTAAAACAAGGGAGCTCAAAACTTATGCCAAAACCCCCCCCGGCTTTGGGATCGGGGGA
>NC_081347.1:40044355-40052909 GCF_029784015.1 Lycium ferocissimum | reverse complement strand
CTTCCAACCCAAAAAAAATCCAAAACCTTTCAAACATGGTTCAAAAACATTCCAAGCAATCCATACAATATTCAAATAGTTAAAATGTACTACTCCACCCGAAATCACTTAAACTTGGCAAGAACAACACAATGCATTCTTTTCTTCCAAATTCATCAATGACACCAATAATCCATGCATTTACAACATTATTTCCATTGTTATAGCCCGTACTACGCACGTTTGATATTTCAAGGTCGTCGCGGAAAGTTAAGGGCGAGACTCTTTCAAAATTTTTTTTTAATGTGTAAGTAGGTTATGAAAAATGTTTATGGACAAGCAGTAGTGTGAAAAATATTAGTGAGAGGCTAAGGGCGGAAAGAGAGAAATTTGCAAAATGGGGTTATGAAAATAATGCGGAAGACTTGGGGCAAAATGGTAATATTGAGAAAAGTCGAGGGGCAAAATGGGAATTTCACATAAGGGTTCAAGAATATTCCTAAAAGGGCCCTAATGGCCATGTGACAAAAAAAAAAAAGAGAAAGAAAAGATGACAACAAAATAATAAGTCATCTTTTAGAAATAAAAGGAAAATGAGAGAATTCTCTAGAGAGGGGCACAGTGCCCCACATGATTGGGAGACATATATATATACATGTGGTCTTCTAATTCAAGACAAAAAAAAAAAAAAGATGAATAAGAAAACAAGAGAGAGCAAAGAGAGAGGGGTTCGGCCATCCTCCGAATTTTTACCCCTCAAAATCTTGATTCCAAAAATTGTTTTCTTGCTATATTCATACTAATTCAAGGTCCCTCTACAACGTGGTGCAATTATTTCTGAAGATAACCCGTTGGTTTCGTGCGTTGGATGAATTGGTGAAGTGAAGAAACTTGAAAAGGAAGGTAAGAATTCACCCCTTTCTATTTATGTTATGAAGGTTTGGTTGTGTTGTGGTATATGGAAATAAGTAGAAATTATGAGAATATGGAAGTTTGCATGGTGAATATGAATGTACGTGACGTGGCCGAATATGTGTAGTGTAATTATGTCGAGTTTTTATGTTGTATTTTAGTTGTGCTTATGATGGAGTTTGTATTAGAAATGAAAGTTGAATAAAAATGGGATGAAGTTGGAATTTTGCATCTTGGCCGTGTGGTGTGGGGCAATGGAATAGTAATGGATTTATTTTGTTTAACATGCTAATGGTGTTGTTGTGATCTTGACAATGTAAACGAAGATATGGTGTACGATTTTACATAAACGGAATGTGAAACTTATGTCGTATTTTTATGATTTTATGACATTATGGGAATTAAGATGTTAAGGAACAATTTATAATGATTGGAGATGAATTTAGAAGATGGAAATATGTTATGAATACGTATGTTGAAGATTAGAAGATTTGGATAAATTATGACTTTGGTGGAAAGTTGTGTATTTTATATAATTTGTGTGTATATATTGTAAAATGGTATGAAATGCTTCCGAATGGCATTGTAACGATTCTAGTTAGTAATGAATGTGAATATGATGGTATTGATTTGGACACGTGAAGTCGGAATGGAAGTTATTGTATTATGTTGGAAAGAGGCTAGTTGTGTAGTGTATTGTGTTTGTTGTGTTGTTGATGTTGTCGTTGGGTTGTTGTTGATTGTTTTGAGCCGAAGTTTAATTCTCGGGTGTCGTGAGTTAGGAGGTGTAGCCGAATTTTTATAGACAAGTATTGGTCAAGAATAGAATTCCTAAGTCTCATGAATAGTAATTGGTCAAAGTGACCATTTGCAGATTTTGACGAAACGATTGAAGTTTTTGGCAAGTGCAAAGGACAAGAAAGGTATGTAAAGCTTTTCATTTCCTTTTCATGGCACGACTTAGGTGTGTTAGCTTCGGATTTGGCCCTTGGAGTCGCTCCTATCTCTCGAATCTACATCTAAAATTGAGCCTTTTCATTCAACTTAAATTGAACCTAATTAGGTCACATTTGACTAGATTGATTTTAGACATCTAGAATTTGTACAAATCTAATCCGATCACTCTAAAACACTTACTAATGATATTATGAAGTTCAACGAACGTGATTTAAGTACGCCACCTCATTTGGATGAGGTGGGCCTACTATTTCCGATTTTACCCTTCTGTGGTTATGACTTGTCTTCCAACGCTTAAAGGAAACGTTTTTACTACTTCTTCTATTTACTACTTAAAAAATCGTTTTAAATATTCCGTTAAGTCCTATGATGTGTTCTGATCGTATCACGAATCCGAACGTTACGTTCCCGACATAACCTACCGTGATGTCCGAAAGGTACGTACTATGCTTCCGTCCGATTTCATCACTTTGATTTGTCATTCGCTATGCCTCATTGAGTCTCTGGAAATATATATATGTTATTTTTATTGCATTAGTTTCTGCTACTCCACTCGTGGATGCCTCAATATTTCCCACACCGAGCCCGGCCAGATATGTTCTCAAGCGTACTTCTCTCGCATTGTTCGCCGTGCTCCGGTGCGAGGGGGGTATTATACGTACATGGGTTGTGGTGTATGATGTGCCATGTACGCCATGCTGATATTTGATGATTATGCTTCATATGGCCATCCGATCCGATATGCTCATTATGATTGTGGCGCCGATGTCGGGCGACCACGTTACATTCTTGAGTCCCTAACGGGGCCGGTTTTGCATATATTTTCCGTATGCATTACTTATGATTTCGATACGCATTTTTGATTACTTATGCATCTCACTTGCTTTCCGCACATTCCGTTCGATTTTAATTTTATTTATTACATTCTCCGCTTTACATATTCGCACATTTTCCGTACCGACCCCGCTTTCGGGGGGCCGCGTTTCGTGCCACGCAGTACGTACATCCGATTTGCTGATTCGCCGCCAGGTTGTTTGCTCAAATCGGGTCAAGTGCTCCTTTGTCCGGGCCCGTATTTTGGTATAAAATTTTCGTTGCATTTGTACATATTCATCTCGGGAGTACGACGGGGCCATTCCCGTCATATGATTATGTTTGGTTACTCAGGTCCGTAGGACGTGGGTGGGTTCGTATATGTTTCGTGAGATTTGCGTACGTTTAGGTTTATCTATGTTTTGTGACGGCCTTATCGCCTTCGTGCGGCATGCCCACATGTCCCTGTTAAACTAATATTTCTGCTTATTTGTAATGTTTTGCTAATTTAGGTTAAGGTACGTATGAGTGTCCAACTAGGGCACGTGTCGCGGCCTACGGAGTTAGGTCGTGACATCCATAATTTCAAGCAACTATTTTAAGATCATATTAACCTTCAAATCAGCCCACACATTCATAGCCTTTACTTGAATCGATAAGACTCCATTTTACGTCTTAGAATCCATGATGACGACAACTAACGTACTAAATGAAATTTGTTCATTCCTTAACATACAAGACCATCCATTTTCGGCTAACACCTCCACACAACAAGCTCCACGATTTTTTATCCATTTCCACACACTACAACAACATACAAACATGCTAAATACAATTAATTCGTTACTCCTACATACTACACACATACACGGCCTCAACACCTATATTTGGTTTAACACCAACATCCATATTTTCATGATTTTAATTTTAGTTCATTTCCACTTCACAACACCTACAAACCATCCACAACATAAGAAAAATAAGATTGAACCTTACCTTCTTCCTCCACCTTCCCACGACGAAGTGTGTTTTGCAAGAAAGGACGTTTTAAGCTCCAACAACCATCCCACGCTAACGGGACCTTCAATTAGTGCACGTTAGGGAGAAAAATAATTTTTCTCCTTCAATTTTCAAGGCCATGTTCGGTTGATGCTTATAGCCGTATGGCCTTTGCTTTTTTCTCCATGTTTCAAGAAATTTCTCAAATGTGGGAGATGACTAATTAGTCATCTTATGCCCATGTATTAATAATCCATGTGGGCCATGCTCCTCCTACATCCCACGGCCACTTGGCCAGTTTTTCATGAAAAATTAATTTCCATAATCTCACTTTTGGCCCCCAAGTTTTCATGAATTGTTCATCTTTCCATAATTCATTTTTGGTCCCATGTTTCATGAAATATAAATTTCCATAATTCCACTTTTAACCCCAAATCCTCCTTAATATTTCCATCCCATAAAATCATGAGTGACTCATACCTTAACACAAAGTCGGAAAAGTAGCCTTGTTCTTAACTCGTCGCAACCACTTAAAATATTCCGACGTACCAAAATGCGAGGTATAACATCCAACACAACCCGAATGAGGCAATCCCTCAAGCAACCTTACAACAAACACCCCAAGCTCCACCCCAAGTCCAAACACAAGATCCCTTTCCTAACCAAAACCAATACCAACGCCACTACCAATACCCCATGAACGAAGAGGGAGTACGATGACTATCCACAAGGAAGGTGGTGGGACGATAACCAGCAAGCGAGGGGAGGCGGGAGGAATGAATAACCAGGGGAGGGAAGGAAGAGGAGGTTTTGAGAGGTTTTAGTATTTTTCATGACCACTAGATTCCCGTTTCACACCCCAATCTCGTGAAGTAGAATGGCCACCCAACTCTTACTTAGAGTTGAACGAACCCTCTGGCATTCACATAATGAAACTGGATATATAATAAAGTACTTTCAGTCAAACTGAGAAATTTGCGAATAATACTCAATTAATCAAAAATCGAATAAGTCAAACTGACATATAGGCCTACATGGTCGCTTTACTCAACGCACGACATCTTAACATACTAACCACGGACAACGGTCTCGCAAAGTCTCTAAGAGTAAACACACAGATCACATGAGTCGGGACGGAGACCGACATACCCGTACACACATATGATAATCATAATGACCCCGCACTACTCCAGAAGAAAATGGAGTTTGCCAATCCCAAATTGATAGCCAACCATCCCAGCCGAATACTTTTACTTCGCAAAACAATGCGGGGATCGTGGCAGAACACGAGCGCCCTCAGTAAAGGGACGTCGATCAAACAATGTACCGAGTATGTGGTGCAAACCAGTAATCATGTTGGATGACATAAGCCATAATGAATGTATGAGAAACCACCGTAATATGAATAGCCTTGTATGCAATGATAAAAATGTAAATATATACATACCCGGCCCGTTATGGGACTCGATTAAATAAAGTCATCATATACCATACCCGTCCCATCACGGGACTCGGTGCCATAATCACATCATATATATATATATATATATATATATATATATATATATATATATATATACCGTACCCTACTTCTGCCGAGGGACTCGGTGAACAACGCAGTTGAACTTGTGCACGAATACATACTCCGGCTCGGGACTCGGTGAATGATATATTAACGAGCGCACGAGCAAAATCATGAGCAACCATATGCAAACTAAATCATCATGAGACTCAATAGAATAATGAGAATGAACTAACACTTCAGAATCAAAGACAACAATGATATGTCAAGTACCACTCGAATGTCACTATGGATTGCATCAAATGTAGACTTCAGAACCTTAGACACATATCAAGACATAATGAAATAGCTTGAAATCAAGAACATTAGCCATTCTATCTCTAAGAATAGGAGCTTCTTTGGAGTTTATACGTTAGTCGATACATTTGTTTCATATAGATCATGCCAAGAAAGAAAGAAGGGATAGCCTTAACATACCTTGTTGCTTCTCAAGTTAACCATAACTTAGATCTCGGGCTTCACCAATCTACAAACAATGCCAAATATGCCAATAATCAAATTAAGACACTCTTTCAAACCAATCCTTAATTAATTAGAATCTAACAATATTCGGGCGATCTTCCCTAAAATATAGTAATCCTCGTGATTCCAACTTAGCCAAAATATCAATCACAATACCAACAAAAATATCAACAAATACATGTCCAAATGGAATCAAATCCATTCTTAAATCACTTCCTAAACAGCCCGTTGTACCTTCGTATATCAATGCTTGTATACACTTCTTTATTTTCGTATATACATAGTATAACGGCAACAAAACAACAACAAGTACAACTATAACCAATCCCCATGATATTCCGGCCCACAAAGTAACTTATAACAATCACCAAATAGCCCACAATTACAATATCAACTCAATAAACATATAAAATAGTTATAATGTCGTTTCCACCATTCTAATCATTAAGAAATGATTTCTCGCTATTAACTCCATATTTCTTATCCCACAATTTGCTATGACCATACGAAATTAAATATATATCAAGAAGAGGGGAATTCTTACCTATATGCCAAAAACTACTCTTCTTCCACCTTACTTTTCTACGAAGAAATCTCCGATTGGCTATCATCCGGAGGAAACCAACGTGGGTATAACCTCTATGTCGTTATTTGAATTTTTGCAGCGTCAACGTAGGACTTGGTATTTCTTTAATAAAAATTGTACCTTGTTTCTTGAATAAGTACACCATGAACGTTGCTGCATATACAAGGTTGCTGAATACTATGAATCATAAGTCAAATGACAATTTCAAATTGTACTCTAGGCCAGTAGCCGTCATAATGCGGGGCCGCACCTTTTAACCTTTATTTCCCACTGGCCACGTACATAATACCAACCTTAGTCATTAGTTTCTATCTTTCCACGTGGATATGGTCCACTTCAATATTTATCCACAATTGAGTAGTTAAATAAATTTGTAGTCCCCCACTAAAATCCAACATTACCAATTATTAACATAATTAGTTTTTGCACTCAATTTAGTTAAATAACAAATCATTTTTGGATATACTTCATATACCCATTATCATAATCATGTGATATAACATAGTCCATAGCCTCATTTGCTACACATAAAATATTATTTTCAATCATTGTCGTCACACTTTTTCGTCTTAAATAATTTTTGGACTTCATTCCTTGTATACACCGAGCTCTTGATTTTCATCCTCGGATATGATCGAATTCCTCCGGCTCGGTAAATTTGCTCATGTTGGACGATTAAATTTTCTAGTCCAAAAATACGGGATATTATATTTGACCGTATTCCATTCAATTAAATTTCTAACCTCGACGAAACTTATTTTCTTCGATTGGTTTAACTTCAAATCCTTACGATACATGTGTACCATCACTTTAACCACCTATAAGCCAGGGGATAATCTCGTGTCCATTACTAATATCATTTAACTCGCACACTTTCCAATGCATGAGAACACGGATGTAACAATTCCAAGGTCATGTAGACTTAGGAAGGGCCCAAGGTTGGTGAGGACCGGGGAAGATGGCAAGATAATGAGCGGTAATTTGAACACCATCAAGGTGAACCTTCCTATGTTCCAAGGAGGTAGCAATCAGGAAGAGTTCCTTGAATGGAAATTGCAAAGTGAGCGCATCTTCCTCCAAAACAATGTGTCCAGGTATTAAAGGCAACGTATGCCCTCACTCAATTTGAGGGTACGCTTTGACTTTTCGTGGGAATCCAAGAAGTTACAAAGAGCTCAACAACACTTCTATGATCTCCCAACTTGGAACGACCGGATCGAGCTCATGGAGACAAGGTGGCTTCCACTCACATACCACCAAGATGCACTCAAAAGGTTGTACATGTTGAAACAAGGGTTGAAAAGTGTGAAGCATACTTTGATGAGTTTGAGGATTTGCGGATGAAGTCCAAGATAGAAGAGCATGAAGAGTAATTATTATAAGGTTTGTAGCCAACTTGAATTGAGACATCTCTAAACCGATAAGGCAAAAACCTATAATAGTCTTGAAGAGGCATTCCATGATGCATCCAAGGTTGAGGCGGATGTAAAAGAAGAGAAGTCCTACAAAGACAAAAGAAAATCATCTTCAACTTGGAACAAAGGTAAAGAAAAGTGGAAAACTTCCACTTGGGATATGGCCAAGAGCAACACTCAAGCACCTCGAAGCCAAATTAGACTACAAAGCCAAAGGTGATGATAAGGCCAAAAGAGGTAACAATTTAACACAAAACTATAATCGACTTTTTACCATCCAATGCTTTAAGTGCCAAGGAGAGGGCACATTGCGAGTGAGTGTCCCAACCGGGGACTATCACCATAGTGAGGGATGGGTATCGAACCGAGGTGATGAACACATGAGCGGGGATGGTTATGAAGAAGAGGAGAAAGAAGTTAGTGTGAGGGTGATTCTCAAGAAGAGGTTGAGATAAGGTATGAAGAAGCCTGAATCATGCTATCAGGCTAGAAGAGCCATGGGGGCTCTAGCTAGGGAAGAGAGCGACCAAAGGGAGAACTTATTTCATGCACGTTGCAAAATTGTGGATAGGGCATGTGCTCCTTAATCATTGATGGTGGAAGTTGTACGAATGCCGTTAGCCAATTTTTACCGAAAGTATGAAATTCCCACGGCTGCTAAAGCACACTAATCCCTACAAACTCCAATGGTTTAATGAATGTGGCGAAATGAGGTCAACAAGCAATTATCAAATTTAGCATTGGCAAGTACGTCTGATGAGATTTTGTGTGATGTGGTACCCATGCAAGCTTGCCATCTATCGTCGGAAGACCTTCAATTTGATGTGATGCCAACATAGGGGAGAACTA
>NC_081347.1:40028701-40044255 GCF_029784015.1 Lycium ferocissimum | reverse complement strand
TGGTACCCGCCTAAAAGGCACTTAGATGTACGGGTTGCTCTTTATCCCATGATATGATATGTTCTATATTTTCGTTTATTACTATTTATGCTTTGTATCCTTCCATATGTTGTTACTCATGCCTTACATACTCAGTACATTGCTCGTACTGACGTCCCCTTTTGGGACGCTCGCGTTCATGCCCGCAGTAGACGGGTAGACGCACCCGATCCCTAAGGGCCCCACCGGCGAAGATATTAGAAGCGCTCCGCCTGTTCCGAGCTTCGCCTTATCGGTACTACTTTTGTGTACATATTTGGGCACGATAGAATCCGGCCCCGACTTGTGGATATATGTATCTTATTTAGAGGCTCGTAGACGTACGTGTACGCAAAATGTTTGTAGTTCTGCTCGCCTTTATGGATGTATAATCTTTTGGTAAAATCCACTGACACTCGTTCACTAGTATGCTATTGATGATTATGTTGAGTAAAATATGATTGTCTCGTTCATATGGCCCACTCAGTAGTACAAATTGAATACATGATAAGAGGTGCCGGTAGGATACTATCGGGCACCCGTCACGGCCTCGGGTGGGGTCATGACAGTTATATCCCATATTTTATACATTGGGACAATCCGAGCTAACTGCGATAAGTTAAGGACAAGACTATTCCGGGATACGAGGTAAAGACTTTTAACCTCCGATATTGTTTGAAGGCATAAGTTGCTTATGATTTTATTGGTATGGAATATTAAGGAAAATTTGGGGTTAAAAGTGAATTATGGAAAGTTGACAAATCATGAAACATAAGGCCAATGTGGCCGTGCAATAGCGTGGGGCCACGGCCACATGGATACATTATATAAGTAGCTAAAGGATGACAAATTAATCATCTTCATCATATTCACCCTTAGAAAATTCAAGAAACTTGGAGAAAAACCCAAGGAACCATTCGCCATGAACCAAAGTTGAAGCCCTCAAGTAGTGATCAAAAAAATATTTTTTTCTAGCAATTCAACCAATTGGAAGGTCCTCTATAACGTGGAGTAGTTGTGGAAGCAAGTAAACCATTCGTTTTTGCAAATTGCAATTCTAGCCGTGGGAGAAGTTGAGTGGAAGAGGTAAGGTTTAATCTTTCTTTATATGTTATGGATGGTTGGAGCATGTTGTAGTATGTAGAAATGAATGAAATTCATGAAATCATAAGTGTTGGTGCTTGGCTGTGTGGGTGCTATGTTGTGTAGGAGTGATGAATTAATGTTACTTAGTATTTTGGTTGTTGTTGTTATGTATTCTATGATGAGAATGAAGGTTTAATGGCTCAAGTGGAAGTTGTAGCCGTTTGTGGGCTATTGTAGAAGTTAATGTGATTTTAATATAGATTTTGTATTTTTGACAATGATGTTGTTAACGTGTGGATTGTTGGTGTAGTTCATGAATTTGGAAGGAAGAAATGTGTTGTTGTTGTTCTTATTGCATTTGGAAGTTTTCGGGTGGAGTGGTGTAATGGTTGGGTTGTTTTGAATATTGTGCGGATTGTTTGAAATGTTCTTGAATCTTGTTTGAATGATCTCGGGTGAGTGCTTGAACGTGTGACCGTTGATGTTGGCTTGAATGTATGTAGTTGAATTGAATGTAATGGAATGTTGTCGAATTACGTAGAAAAGAGTTACTAATGTTAGAATGCGTTTTGAATTGATTGTTGATATTGTTAGTATGGTTGTTGGTATTGTTGGTGGTGATTTGGCCGAGTTGAATTCTCGGGGTTGTTGAATTTATAGGGAAAATGCTGCCCAAATTTCTGTAGATAAAGTGTTAGTTTGGGATGGAATCCCTAAGTATCTATAGCTAATGTTTGGTATATAATGATGTTGTTGTAGATCTTAGGAAGCCCGAGACTTAGGTTTGGATTAGCTTAGGAAGCGGACGAGGTATGTCAAGCTTACCCTTTCATTCTTTTGGCATGTCCTAGTGGTAAGTAAGCTGTTATATCCCGTATTTTTTGCATTGGGACATTCCGAGCTAACTACGATAAGTTAAGGACAAGACTATTCCGGGATACGAGGTTGAGACTTTTGACCTTCGATTTTGTTTTAAGGCATAAGTTGCTTATGATTTTCTTGGTATAGAATATTAAGAAAAATTTGGGGTTAAAAGTGAATTATGGAAAGTTAAGTATTTTTCATGAAACGGCCACTATGGCCGTGTGGCATGTGTGGGGCCACCACCCATGGCTTGGCCAGATTTAATTCATCCAAGCCATGTGTGGGCCATGGCACACATGGATGAATTCTATATGTATATAATAGATGGCAAGCATGACAAATTCATCATCTTTTCAACTCTAGAAACTTAGAGAAATATGGAGAAAAACTAAAGGGACCATTCGGCCATGGCACCAAAAATTGATGACCATGAATAGTGATCAAAAAAAATATTTTCTTCTAGCTTTTCAACCAATTGGAAGGTTCTAATTAACATGGAGTAGTTGTTGGAGCAATCAAACCATTCGTTCTTGCAAGGCACAACCCTAGCCAAGTTGAAGAACTAAGTGGAAAAGAGTAAGGTTTAATCTTCTTTTCATATGTTATGGATGGTTTATGCATGTTGTAGTGGGTGGAAAAGGATGAAATTCATGAAATTTTGTATGTTGAAGTTGGACCGTGTAGGTGTTGTGTGTGTTGGGGTGATGAACTAATTTTATTTAGTGTCTTAGTTGATGATTGTTGTGGATTATATGATGAAAATGAAGGTTTAATGATTTAAATTGAAGTTGTAATCGTTTGTGGGTTGTTGTAGAATTTAATGTGATTTTAGCATAGTTTCTTGAATTTATGAGAATGATGTTGTTAATGTGTGGATTGTTGGTGTAGTTTATGAATTTAGAAGAAAGAAATGTGTCGTTGTTGATCTTATTGAATTTGGAAGGTTTCAGGTGGAGTTATGTTGGATGGGTCATTTTGAATATTGTGCGGATTGTTTGAAGTATTCTTGAATCTTGTTTGAATGGTTTCGGATTAGTACTTGAACATGTGAGCGTTAATGTTGGTTTGAATGTATGTAGTTGAGTTGAATGTAAATGGAAGGTTGTCGAATTATGTAGAAAAGAGTTACTAACGTTAGAATGTATTTTGGATTAATTGTTGATGTTGTTAGTATGATTGTTGGTATTGTTGTTGGTGATTTGGCCGAGTTGAAATCTCGGGGTTGTTGAATTTTAGGGGAAATGCTGCCTAAATTTCAGAATAAAGTGATAGCTTAGGATTGGATTCCTAAGTACCTATGACTAATGTTTGGTGCCAAATGATGTTATTGTAGATCTTGAGAAGCCGAGACTTAAATTCGGATTAGCTTAGGAAGCGGACGAGGTATGTAAAGCCTAACCTTTCTTTCTTTTGGCATGTCTTAGTGGTAAGTAGGCTATGGTATGAGCCTCGGGGTAACTCCATTCTTAAGATCCGAGCTTGTATACGATCCTTATTCGCTTCTTAATGTTGGCTCTCTTAATGTAGTCGAACTAAGGTCCTTATGTTTTTATATGATTGGATTTCAAATGTTACATAAAGAATTTTGTTCTTAAAGGATTCCGTAAAGGATTCCGTAACTACGAACGACCGTAACTTTTATAGACGAGCTCGGATCGCTTCGAAACGTTCGTAGGAGATTCAATAATGAATAATATCTCCAACTTTCATAGGCGGGCGCGGATTGGGTTGATACCTGTCCGTGGGCCCCGAGACTTTTCTATGTTGGTTCTAACGACTTTCTGAAAGAACTTAATGTGACTATCGTCTTAACCCCCGAGTGTGGATTACTTACTTATCTATTGAGTCCATAATAATGATTTTTATGCATATGGTTACTCACGACTCTGCTCGTGCATCCTGTTGTTGTATATTTCGCCGAGTCCCGGGCCGGTTATGTTATCGTGCGCACTATGTTATATTTCGGAGTATGATGTGTTATGGTTCGCCGATTCCCTCGCTAGAGGGCCGGGTTCCGCATATATTCTGGTGTTATGATGTGTTATGGCGTTATGATGTGTTATGGGATATTTCGGGTTACAGAGATATGAAATCTTCTGGAGTATGATGTGTTATGGCGCCAATGACGGGTGGGCGACCATATTCCTTGAGCCCCATGCATGATTTGTGTTTTAATCAGTAAGCATTTTGGCATTCTGGATATTGCACTTATTTTCTGTACTTTTTTTTTCCGATTATGATCCTGTTTACTGTATTTCATGCTTTGCATACTCAGTACATATTTCGTACTGACCCCCTTTCTTCTGGGGCTGCGTTTCATGCCCGCAGGTACAAACACCCACTTTGGTGATCCGTCGGCTTAGGATATCTATTCTGCTTTTTTGGAGCACTCCTTTGTTCCGGAGCCTATGTTTTGGTGCAGACTCTTCCGATGCATATGTATATGTCTATTCATGGGTACGGCGGGGCCCTGTCCCGTCATATGATTCTATTATTACTCTTAGAGGTCTGTAGACATATGTGTGGGTTGTGGGTAGTCACTGTTCAGTTGTGTCTGTGTGATTTATGATTTGGGCATCCCCCTGTATTATGATAGCCTTGCTGGCTTATGTGCGATATCCTCTGCTGAAAGTTGTGACAGCGGTATGTATATATATATTTGTGACAGCTTTGGGGCGACGTTTCACTTTTCTGTATGTATAAGATCTGGTTATGCTAGCTATGGTCTGACGTTTGATCTTTGTATATGTGTAAGCTGTTTGTATGTTGTTTCCAGTTAGTGGGTGCGTATGAGTGCCCAGTTCGGGAACTAGTCACGGCCTACGGGGTTGGGTCGTGACATAAGCTGTGATACGAGCCTCGGGGCAACTCTATTCTTACGATCCGAGCATGTCTACGATTCTTATTCACTTCTTGACTTTCGCATTTTTAATATAGTCGAGCCATGGTCTTCATGTCTTTGGTATGATTGGATTTCAATATTGCAAGAAGAATTTTTGTTCTTAAAGGATTCTATGTCTAATAATGGCCGTAACTTTCATAGACGGAACCGGATCGCTTCGAAACGTTCGTAGAAGATTCTATAACGAATAATGACTCTAACTTTCACGGGCAGGCCCGGATTGGTTTGATGCATATCCGTGGTCCCCGAGATTTTCCTTTGTATAGTCCTAACGACTTTTTTTGAAAGAACTTAACATGATTACCGTTTTAACTCTCGAGCGTCGACTACTTACTTATCCATTGAGTCTGTAATGATGATTTATGTGCATATGGTTTCTCACTACTCCGCTCGTGCGAGCTGTTGCTACATCTTTCACCGAGTCCCGGGCCGGGTATGTATTCGTGCACAGTTTCACTGCATTGTTCACCGAGTCCCTCACTAGAGGGCCGGGTACGGTATATATATATGATGATATGATTATGTGATGACATGATGATGTGATGATATGGAGATGCGGCTAGGATGGCATATGATGATTCTATTCACCGAGTCCCTCACTAGAGGGTCGGGTACGGTATATATATATATATATGATAGCGTGATGACATGATGACATGATGATATGATGATTTTATTACCGAGTCCCTCACTAGAGGGCCGGGACACGTTATGTATATGCATATGTACTACATGATATTGACATGCATGATTTATGTTTCAAGGCAAGCCTTGTGGTTTTCTGGTTACTGTACTCATTTTCCATACTCCTTACTTCATTACTGTTCTATCTACTGTGTTCCATGCTTTACATGCTCAGTACATATTCCGTACTGACCCCCTTTCTTCGGGGGCTGCGTTTCATGCCCGCAGGTTCAGATACACGTTTTGGTGATCCGCCGGCTTAGGATTCCCATTCAGCGGTCTCGGAGTACTCCTTTGTTCCGGAGCCCATATTTTGGTACAGACTCTTTTGTTGTATATGTGTATGTCTATTCAGGGGTACGGCGGGGCCCTTGTCACACCCTAACTTTCCATAGGGCATGATGGGCACCCGACCCTTACTTAGGGCCGAGCGAACCCGCTGATCCTCATGACACTCATAATCATACTGGGCCTTTAATCATGACATGAATGCGTAATGAAAGTTTTTCAAAGAACAACATACTTTTCGTCTTTCTCAAATCAAGTAAAATCTGTAAACATATGAAATCTGTAATATAATGCATAATGATACATCGGCTTACAGAGCCGCTTACAAGACTGACTTGTTACATACATGACTCTGTCTGCAAAGTCTCTAACATAATCAAGATACCATAACATAAACACTCTGACTCGGCAGCGCTCCGGGAGGAAATGGAGCTCGCCAATCCAGCTGGAACATCTTCTACTCATCTGTATACACCTGCGTGGCATGAAACGCAGCCCCCGAAGAAAGGGGGTCAGTACGGAATATGTACTGAGCATGTAAAGCATGAAATACAGTAAACAGGATCATACTAGAATAAGGAGTGTAGAAAATCATAAGGCTTGCCTTTAAAACATAAATCATGCATGTCAACATCATGTAGTACATATGCATATACATAACGTGTCCCGGCCCTCTAGTGAGGGACTCGGTAGATAAAATCATCATATCGTGTATATATAACGTGCCTCGGCCCTCTAGTGAGGGACGCGGTAAATAAAATCATCATATCATCATGTCATCATATATATATATATATATATATATATATATATATATATATATATATATATACAGTACCCGGCCCTCTAGTGAGGGACTCGGTGAATAGCGTGTCCCGGCCCTCTAATGAGGGACTCGGTAAAGGAGATCCTGTCTCCATCATGTATACCATACTCGGCCCATCCTGTGGGCTGGCGCCATCATCACATCATCATATATATACCGTACCCGGCCCTCTAGTGAGGGACTCGGTGAACAATGCAGTGGAATGTGCACGAATACGTGTCCTGGCCCGGGACTCAGTGAAGGACATATTGAGGCTGGCACGAGCAGAGTAGTGAGAAACCATATGCACATAAATCATCATTACAGACTCAATGGAAAAGTAAGTAGTCGACGCTCGAGAGTTAAAACGGAAATCATGTTAAGTTCTTTAAAAAAAAAAGTCATTAGGACTATACAAAGGAAAATCTCGGGAACCACGGATACGCATCAACCAATCCGGGCCCACCAATGAAAGTTAGAGTCATTATTCGTTATAGAACCTTCTACGAACATGTCGAAGCGATCCGAGCCCTTCTATGAAAGTTATGGGCGTTCGTAGATACAGAATCCTTTAAGAACAAAATTCTTTATGCAACATTTAACATCCAATCATACAAAAGACATAGGGACCATAGCTTGACCATATTAAGAATGCTACCATCAAGAGGTGAATAAGAATCGTAAACATGCTCGGATCTTAAGAATAGAGTTACCCTGAGGCTCGTATCATAGCCTACTTGCAACTAAGACATGCCAAAAGGAAAGAAAGGATAAGCTTTACATACCTCGTCCGCTTCCTAAGCTAATCCGAACTTAAGTCTCGGCTTCTCAAAATCTACAATAACGTCATTAGACACCAAACATTAACCATAGGTACTTAGGAATCCATTTCCAAGCTAGCACTTTATTTACAGAAATTTGGGTAGCATTTCCCCTTTAAACTCAACAACCCCGAGAATTCAACTCGGCCAAATCATCAACAACAATACCAACAACCACACTAGCAACATCAATAATTAATTCAAAAGGCATTCTAACGTTAGCAACTCTGTTCTACATAACTCGGCAACATTCCATGTATATCCAATTCAACTACATACATTCAAACCAACATCAACGCTCACATGTTTGAGTACTAATCCGAGATCATTCAAACAAGATTCAAGACACTTCAAACTATCTGCACAATATTCAAAACAACCCAACCAATACACAATGCCACCCGAAACCTTCCAAACTTGACAAAAGCAACACAACACATTCTTTTCTTCCAAATTCATGAACTATACCAAAAATTCACACGTTAACAACATCATTCTCTTAAATACAAGAAACTATATTAAAATCACATTAACTTCCAAATCATCCCACACGATTATGACTTCAACTTGGATCATTAAACCTTCATTTTACATCATAGAATCCACAACAACAACAACCAAAACACTAAGTAAATTTAGTCCATGATGTCCTACCAAAAACAGCCCCTACGGCCAAGCACCAACATCCATAATTTCATGAATTTCATCCATTTCTACACACTACAACACATTCAAATCATCCATAACACATGTAAAAGGAGATTGAACCTTACCTTTTCCACTTAGTTCCTCAACTTGGCTAAGGTTGAGCCTTGCAAGAACGGATGTTTTGCTTGCTCCAACAACTACTCCATGTTAATAAGGACCTTCCAATTGGTTGAAAAGCTAGAATAAAATAATTTTTCTTGATCAAAATTTTGGACCACAATTTCGGCCAAGCCATGGCCGAATGTCTCCATTTTTTTTCTCCAAGCTTCTTGAATTTTCTTGAGTTTAAAAATGATGAATAATTCTCTTGCTTTGTCATGACTCATCTCTATATATATATAAATACATAGCCAACCCAAGGTGAACACATGCCTTCCTTTATGGCTTACGACAATTGGCCAAGCCATGTGTGGGGTCCACACACCCACACGGCCACATGGCCATTTGTGGCCTTTTCATGAAATATTTATTTTACCTTCTAGCCCCTAATTTTTCCTTAATATTTCCATCCAATAAAATTATAAGCAACTTGTGCATTAAAATAAAACCGGAGATTAAAAGTCTCTACCTCGTATCCCGAAATAGTCTTGTCCTTAACTTCACGGTTAACTCGGAATGTCTCAATGTACAAAATACGGGATATAACATCCTTCCCCCATGTTATATCCCGTATTTTGTACGTTGAAATATTTTAAGTTAGTTGCGACAAATTATGGGCAAGGCTATTTTTTTGATTTTGTGTAATGCACAAGCTGCTTATGATTTTATTGGATGGAAATATTGAGGAAAGCTAGGGGCTAAAGTTGGAAAAAAATTATTTCATGAAATGGCCAAATGGCCATGTGGCCGTGAGGTTGGCATGGGTCCCACCCATGGTTGGCCAATTATTTCAAGCCATGAAATGGCACATGTATGCACCTTGTATTTGTGGAGGCTAAGTATATATATATGTATAAGTCATGACCAAGCAAGACCAAAGCTCATCATTTTCAACCTTACAAAATTCAAGAAACTTGAAGAAAAAGAAGGAGAACATTCGGCCAAGGGGCTGGCCGAACTTGGTCCCTAAAAATTGATCAAGAAAAATGATTTTCTTCTAGATTTTCTACTAATTGGAAGGTCCTCTACAACGTGGAGTGGTTATTGGAACAAGCAATCCATTCATCTTTGCAATTCACCAACCCTAGCCAAGTGGAAAGCTAAGAGGTAAAGGTGAGATTTAATCTCCTTTTTCATGTGTCATGGATGATTTGTACATGTTGTAGTATGTAGAAATGGATGAAACTCGTGATATTATGCATTTGGATGTTGAGCCGTGTGGGTGTTGGATGGTGTAGGAGGGATGAACTAATTTTATTTAGTATTTTTGGTTGTTGTTGTTGTGGAATCTATGATAAAAATGAAAGTTTAATGATTCAAGTTGAAGTGGTAATTGTTGTGGGCTGTTTTAGTGGCCAACGTGAATTGTATGTAGCTTCTTGTATTTATTGAGAATAATGTTGTTAAAGTGTGGATTGTTGGTGTAGTTCATGAAGTTGGAAGAAAGAAATGTGATGTTGTTGTTGTTCTCGGGTTTGGGGAGATTTCGGGTGGCTTTGTATGTTGTGTTATATCCCGTATCTCGTACGTTGGGACATTCCGAGCTAGTCGTGAAAAGTTGAGGGCAAGACAATTTCGGGATACGAGGTCGAGATTTGTAACCTCCGATTCGGTTTTAATGCACAAGTTGCATATAAATGTTATTGGCATGGAATATTAAGGGAAAACTTGAAATTTGGGAATTTTAGTTCATGACATGTTGGAGTAGGCCACACCCATGGTTGGCCAATTGTCTTGAGCCAAGAAATGGTACATGTGCTCATTTCATACTTGTGGGAGTTAAATATATATATATATATATATATATATATATATATATATATATATATATATATATATATATATATATATATATGCATGGATGACAAAGCAAGATCACAAATTCATCTTTTGTGACTTAAGAAATTTCTAGAAAATTGGAGAAAAAGAAAACAAAAAAAAAAAAAAAAAAAAAAGGGGGCATGACTGCCATGTGCTCACTTATATATATATAAGTGATGCCAACATAAGGCACAATTCATCATGTGCAAACTCTAGAACTTGAGAGAAAAAGGAAAGAAAAGAAAGAGAGGAGCATTCGGCCAAGGGGCTGGCCAAATGGGTCTCCAAGGTTTCCATCAAGAAATTTTTTTTCTCCTTGCCTCTCTACTAATTGAAAGGTCCTCCTTAACGTGGAGTAGTCGTTGGAGCAATTAAATTGTTCGTTGTAGCCATGAACACTCCTAGCCGAGTGAAGAAACCAAGTGGAGAAAGGTAAGATTCAATCTCTTCTTTCATATGTTATGCATGGTTTGTATGTTGTGGAGTGTGGAAATGAATGGAGTTCATGAGATTATGGTGTTGTGTTGTGGCCGTGTGTATGTAGTGTGGTGTAAAAGTGTAGAACTAATTTTATGTAGTATTTTGGTTGTTGTTTGTTGTGGATTATGTAATGAAAGTGAAGGTTTGATGACTTAAATGGAAGTCGTAATTGTTGTGGGCTGATTTAGAACATAATGTGATTTTAATATAGTTGCTTGAATTGATGAAAATGATGTTGCTAACGTATGGAATTGTTGATATAGTTTATGAATTCGGAAGAAAGAAACGTGTTGTCGTTGTTCTTATGGAATTTAGAAAGTTTCGGGTGGTAATGCATGTTGGCCGGGCTGTTTGAATATTGTATGGATTGCTTGGAATGATCTTAAATCTTGTTTGAATGGTTGCGGATTAGTAATTGAATATGTGAGCATTGGTATTGGCTTGATCGTATGTAGTTTATTTGAATATAAGTGCAATATTGTCGAATTGTGTAGAAAGGAATTATTGACGTTAGAATGCGTTTTGAATCACTTATGGATGTCGTTAGTATGGTTGCTGGTATGGTTGTTGTCGATTTGGCCGAGTTGAATTCTCGGGGTGGTTGGATTTATAGGGGAGATGCTGCCCAAATTTCTGTAAATAAGTGATGGCTTGGAAGTGGATTCTTAAGTGTTTATGACTAATGGTTAATGCCTAATGACGTTGTTGTAGATTGTTGGAAGCCCGAGATTTAAGTCTGACTAGCGTAGGAAGCAAACGAGTTATGTAAAGCTCAACCTCTCTTTCTTTGGCATGTCTTAGTTAAAAGTAAGTTATGACATGAGTCTCGAGGTAACTCTATTCTTGCAATCTGAGCATGTCTATGATTCTTATTTGTTTCTTGATATTCGTATTCTTAATGTAGCCGCATTATGATTCTTATGTTTTTGTATGACTAAGTTTCAAAGTTGCATAAAAGTTTTGTTTTCAAAAGAGTTTTGTTCTTAAATGATTCTGTAACTACGAACGACCGTAACTTTCACAGAAGGGCTCGGATTGCTTCAATATGTTCGTAGAAAGTCCTAAAGTGAATAAGGTCCGTAACTTTTCGAGGCGGACTCGGATTGGTTTGACGTATGACTATGATCCCTATGGTTCTTCTATATGTTTATGATGTTTGATATGTTTCCGAGTAACGTCCGAAAGAGATTTGAAACAACTATTGTCCCGATTTTCAAATGACGATCCGTTTAGATTACTTCATTGAGTCTCTATAAATGATTTATGTGCATATGGTTTCTCACTACTCTACTCGTGCCAAGCTCAATGTGTCTTTCACTGCGTCCCGGGCCAGGGCATGTATTCGTGCAATTCCATTGCATTATTCACCGCGTCCCTCACTAGAAGGCCGGGGCACGTTATATACCGCGTCCCTCATTAGAGGGCCGGGGCACGTTATATGATATGATGATATGGGGGAGGTGGCCAGGATGGCATATGATGATTCCCTTTACCGCGTCCCTCACTAGAGGGCCGGGGCACGTTACATGTTCATGCATATGATGATTTTATTACACGTTACGCTATATGTTTATACGATGATTATAAGACTTTGACATGCATGATATATGTTTTCAAAGGAAAGTTTTATGATTTTCTTCACTCTTTACTTCAGTATGATCCCGCTTACTATATTTCATGCTTTACATACTCAGTACATATTCCGTACTGACCCCCTTTCTTCGGGGGCTGCGTTTCATGCCGCACAGGTACACCCAAATGAGCTGAAGACATTAGTAGATGATGTTCCAGCGGGATTGGCGAGCTCCACTTTCTCCGGAGTGCTGTCGAGTCAGAGTATTATGTTATGGTATCATGTTCCATGTTAGAGACTTTGCAGACAGTGTCGTGTATACGAGATGTCGGTTTTGTAAGCGGCTATGTAAGCCGATATGTCATTATGCAATACGTTACAATTTCATATGTTACATATTTTATTTGAGTTAATTGAGATGAAAAGCAGGTTTGTTTTCTGAAAATTTTTGTTATGTACTTGTGTCGTGTTTTGTAGGCCCAAAGATGATTATGAGTATTACGAGAGTCAGCGGGTTCACTCGGCCCTAAGTAAGGGTCGGGTGCCCATCATGCCCAATCGGAAGTTAGGGTGTGACAAATTGGTATCAGAGCAGTTCGTCCTAGGGGTTGTCTGCAAAGTCGTGTCCAGTAGAGTCCTGTTTATGGTGTGAAGCCGGCCACATTTATAAGCAGGAGGCTACGGGGCATCTAGGATGGTTACTCTTCTTTCACATCTTAGGTCGTGCCATAGAGCTGAGTCATAGGAAATAAGATATCTTGCACTAACCTTCGATTGCAGCAGAAGGATGGCATTGACAGAAGAAGGTGATTAACGATATGGGAAGCTATAAAGCACGCAGGTAAGTAAAGGTACTAAAGGTATATGTTGAGTAGGATATTGACATGATTAAAGTGTAAAGTTGAAAACCGAAAGGGGAAGTAAAGAGAAAAGTGTAACAGGTACGGTTTGAGTTGGACGTACGAGGTAAGTTAATTGTTTTCATACTACTGTGGATATTGGGAGCCCTGTGCGGCTGTGATACGATATGATATGATATGATGTATATATATGATGAGGGCCCTGTGAGGCACTGTTGGTATTTCCTGCGTGCAGTTTTTGGGATAGTAAGGGATACAGAGGAAACTCTGCAAAAATATTTCTAGAGACAATATGAGAATGAAATATATGTTTGGAATATGTTTTGACAAGGGCGTGTCAATAGTAACAATGGGATTTGATTGAGCCGTGAGTACGGCTGCCCTTTAGGAATAAGTTAATTGTGGAGTTGGTGATAACAGTAAATAGGAGGCCGAGGGGGGAATGGTAATAAGGAATTTGGAATAGGTGATGATAGTAATAGGAGGTCGATGGGGATGTGGTAACCACTAGTTCGGAAAGGACTTGTGCTATTAAGAGATGATTTAGGAAGGGCCGGTGGATTTTGATAGGGTGATATGTATTAAGGCATGGACTGAGTCGATAAGTAGAAGAAAAATATGATGGGATTATAGTTAAAGGAAATGATGATACGATTAAGACGAGAGTATGAGGAAAAAGGAATGGTGATGGATAGGAAGGCATTAGTAAAGCAGCTGATGAGATGTGTTGCGAGGACGTTTTGGAATATGTTAAGATCTTAATTCACCCCAGATTAGGTGATGAAGGGCATGCGGTAAGGTAGGCTCAATCATACGGGCGTTAAAGTGTCATATTTCATCAAAGTTTCAAAGTTAAGCGTGCTGGAGTGAGAAATTTTAGGATGGGTGACCCCCTGGGAAGTTTTCTGAAAGTTTTACAAATTTCGACGTAAGAAGCCAACGAGGAGGTAGAGTAATCTAAGGAAGATTAGAGTCTGCGGAGTGGGCAGAAACCTTAAGGAATCGCATAGGACGGGGCGTATCAAACCGGTAAAGAGAAAGGGTTAACGGAAGGAGGAAATAAGAAGAAAGCGAGATAATAGGGTAGTAGTAGGTTGTGATGTGTGTAACTGGGGACACGAGTGCCATAAGTGACGGGACTGTGAAAGGTCAAGTTATAGGAAGATGAGAAACAAGGTAAAATGAGTATTAGAAGATGATTGGTATGATACAGATAAACGTGGGTGAACAGAATACGTTCTGAAAGTGAGAGAAGGATTATGTAGGAGTAGTATGTTCTGAATGACACAGAGGTAGCATAAGATTGCTCGTGTGTAGAATAAGAGATAGGCATAAACGGAAGAAATGATAAAGGGATACCAAAGGAAGCGCCCGAGATAGGTTGGGATAAAGATAATACTCCGAGAACTTTGGATACCTATTGTCGGAGTAAGAATATTGCCTAATTGAGATTGGAAAAAAGACATGGGGTAATATATAAACGGATAATGGTATAAGTACACCCTAAAGGGGGGAAGCGAGTGAGAGAAGCGCAAGGATGAGATAGAAACAATTGACACGGTAATGCGTTGATATGGATGCCTAAGCTACGAATGAGACCCCTTATTGGAATAAGTTAGTAAAACCGGAGAACCAGCAATAAGTGGATAAAAGTCAGGATGGTATTTAAGGTAAAGAGAGAAGTTTTGCAGAGACTTTGAATGACATGACGCTAAGAAGTGGACGTGTATGAGGAAAGGAGTATGACAAGGAGACGGTATTGAATAATTTAAGAAATAGTAGGAAGGATAGCGATGCAATGCTAGATTAAGGGCCAAGATGTGGCTATAGAGGTATCCGCTAATGCTGTCGCAACTTGTCGGTATTAAAGAAGAAGGAATAGAAAACTCTTTACGGTAGGTAGTGAGGGAGTCGAAAGCGATTAAAGGAAGGGAAAGAAATATGACAAAATAGGACGAGCGAGTTTTGGAATGAACAAGGTATGTAGAGTAGGATGAACCAGAGGACGGGAGGACCATGTCTAAGATTGAACGTACTTTGTACAAGTTCCATAAGGATAGTGATGCCACCTGTAAGTATTGGTATGCTAAGAATAGGACTAAGTAAGTATTTGATAAGAAGAGTAAAGGCGTAGCGAGGACAATGCAGTTGTGATATTTCGGGTACATTACAGAAAAATGTAACGACGGTTTAAGCCAATTACTAAAATGGAGCTAGTGCTGAGGACGGACGAGGCGTGGCTATGGTTGAACTAAGGATCTGTTTCGATACCGGAGGTAAGACAAGAGAAGGGAAGATAGGGTAGAACACCAGGATTAGTAAAGCAACGCCGAGGTATTTCTTGGGTCAATCTGAACACCTTCGCATATTCTTGCAGAGATTGCAACATAATGTGTGACAGGAGGGTAAAGAGCAAGAAAGATCTTCGAGCTAAAGGTACAAAAAGGGTGTCAGCCGAGATAATGAACCCAAAGGGACACTTGGAATGACAGTGACAGTTGGAGTAAAAAGAACAGCGACTAGTAGCTTGAAAATTTTTGGAGGA
>NC_081347.1:40005298-40028601 GCF_029784015.1 Lycium ferocissimum | reverse complement strand
AAACACAAATCCTTATGTTCTTGGAATTCATAATTAGTAAAGATTTCATGAAAGCTGATTTTTGTTTTAAAGTACATTCTTTAGCGATTCCAAAACTTTAAACGCTCATAACTTTCACAGAAAAGCTCGGATTGCTTTGAGATTTTGGTAGGAGATTGTACAATATAGAATGAGTATGTTTTTCCATAAGCAGGCCCAGCTCGGTTCTATACTCGCCCGTGGGTCCCGCGACGCCTTTTTTGTAATATCGGTAACTTTGGAAAGAAAATGTTGTAATTATTATTCCGATTTCAAATGTGACTATTTTACTTATCTTTTGGATTCTGACTATGATTTTATGCATATGATTCCTCACTACTCCGCTCGTGCCTACTATGATATCGTTCGCCGGTTCCCGGGCCGGTTCGGTTGTCGTGCGCATTATGATATACTCCGGTGTTATGCTGTGTTCATGGTTCACCGAGATCCTCGCTCGAGGGCCGGGTTCCACTTATATTTAGTGTGATACTGTGTATGGCGATATGCTGTGTATGATATGTGACGGAGATTCAGAGATTTGAAACCTTCTGGTGTTATGCTGTGTTATGGCGCCATCGACAGGCGGGGCGACCATATTTCCTGTGCCCTATGCATGATTTATATTTTGAAGTAACATTTTGATATTTTGGAAATGCATTTGCTTTCTGTACCTCTATTTCGATTGTGACTCAGATTCGTATACTACATTTTCTGCTTTGCATACTCAGTACATATTTCGTACTGACCCCCTTTCTTCGGGGGGCTGCGTTTCATGCCCGCAGGTACAGACGCACAGTTGGTGATCCACCTGTTTAGGACACTCTCTTCTGCTATTTGGAGTGCTCCTCTCATTCCGAAGCTTATATTTTTGGTATATATTTGTTCGTGCATTTGTATATATTTGTTCATGGGTACGGCGGGGCCCTGTCCCGTCAGATGATTCTGTCTGTCTGTTTAGAGGTCTGTGGACATGTTTGTGGGTTAGGGCCATTCTGTACAGATGCGTGTGTATGCGTTGTGTTTGGGCGATCCCATTCGCCGCGGCGGCCGGTCCGCATATGTACATATGATGTTTTATTGGCCCTGTGTGGCCTCTGTTGGTATATTTTCTGTGCGCAGGGTTATTTTGGATAGTCTGTAAAACAAAGGAAACTCTGCCGAAATTTTTCTGGAAATTATCCAAATTTGAAACATAGCCTTGTCGGCTTCTGTTAGATGCTTGGATGCGTTTGATATAATTTGAGACAGCGTTTGATAGGTGTGTTTGGGTGCCCAGATCGGGCACTAGTCACGGCCTACGGGGTTGGGTCGTGACAGGATTGGTTTGATATATAACTATGATCCCTACGGTTCTTTGATATGCTCATGATGTTTGATATGTTTCCGAGTGGCGTTCGAAAGATATTCCATATAACTATTGTCCCGACTTTCAAATGACAGCTCGTTTAGATTATTTCATTGAGTCTTGAAAATGATTTATGTGCATATGGTTTCTCATTACTCTGGTCGTGCAAAGCTCAATATGTCTTTCACTGCGTCCTCGGCCAGGGCATGTATTCGTGCGACTCCACTGCATTATTCACCGGTCCCTCACTAGAGGGTCGGGGCGCGTTTTATTCACCGCGTCCCTTACTAGAGGGCCGGGGCACGTTATATGATATGATGATGGCGCTAGCCCACAGGATGGGCCGAGTATGATATACGTGATGGAGACAGGATCTCCTTTACCGAGTCCCTCATTAGAGGGCCGGGACACGCTATTCACCGAGTCCCTCACTAGAGGGCCGGGTACGGTATATATATGTATATATGTGTATATATATATATATATATATATATATATATATATATATATATATATATATATATATGATGACATGATGACATGCGTACACGATGGTTATATGATTTTCTTCACCGAGTCCCTCACTAGTAGGCGGGACACGTTGTATGTATACATGATGGTTCTATGATATTGACATGCATGATATATGTTTTCAAAGGCAAGTCTTATGGTTTCTGGTTTTTATACTCGTTTCTGTAATTCCTATTTCGATTATGATCTTGTTTACTGTACTCCGTGCTTTACATGCTCAGTACATATTCCGTACTGACCCCCCTTTCTTAGGGGGCTGCGTTTCATGCCACGCAGGTGCATACAGATGAGTAGAAGATGTTCCAGCTGGATTGGCGAGCTCCATCTCTTTCCGGAGTGCTGCCGAGTCAGAGTATTTATGTTATGGTATCATGTTCCACATTAGAGACTTTGTAGACAGTGTCATGTATATAACATGTCAGCCTTGAAAGCGGCTCTGTAAGCCGAGGTATCCTTGTGTACTATGTTGCAGATTTCATACGATCACAGATTTTACTTGATTTGAAAAAGACGAAAAACATGTTATTATTTGAAAAGCTTTCATTATGCATTCTTTTCATGATTTAAGAGTCCGGTAAGATTATGAGTACAACGAGAGTCAGCGGGTTCGCTCGGCCCAAAGTAAGGGTCGGGTGCCCATCACACCCTATCAAGTTCGATGGACCGCTAAAACTGGAGGCTCCATCGCGGCCTCTACCACGGCCTGCTGGTGCCACTATACCCTGCCCCGTAGGGCGCATAGCTACTGAAGAGGACGAACCAGCAACCGATCCAGTAGGATGGGCTGCACCACCTGAACCATCCCTATACGGGCACTCCCTCATAATATGGCCTTGACGGCCGCGAGTAAAACAAGCACCCGTGGCGCGACGGCATTCCCCCAGATGGCACCTGCTGCACTGAGGCATAGATGGCCTCATCTGGCTCAGACCCCTGCTCGACTGTGACCCCGAAGCCCTGAAACTCGGACCGGCTCCCGAATACCCTGCGCTATCAAATCTCCTGCTCGGGAACCGTGGGGGTGCACTCCGTGCCGGCTGAGAAAAATACCCGGTGTGCTGCTGAGGCTGCCCGCCTCGGAACTCCCCATAATACCCAGCCGACCTAGCCCTCTTGGGCTGGCCCCTGTCGTAATCTCTGTCGGGCTGACGCCCCCTATGTCGCTCCTCCGTACCTTGAGCATACGCATGTGCCCGTGCAATATCCACACCGGGCTGAGAAGCCATCACCATACAGTTATCGATCAAATAAGGATCCAGCCCCATCACGAACTGATGCACTCTGTCAGCCATATCAGCCACGATAGTAGGCGCATATCTAGCCAAGGAATCAAACTCCAGGCTATACTCCCGAACACTCCTACCGTTCTGCTTCAAATGTAGAAATCTATGAATTCTGGCTCGCCTCGTCTCCGGCGGTAGAAAGTGGCCGAGAAAGGCCTCCACAAACTCGTCCCATACGGCCGGAGGAGCATCCTCGCCTCTGGACAGCTCCCAAGACTCATACCAATTAGCTGCTATATCATGCAACCGATACGACGCCAACTCGACAGACTCAGTCTCGGAAGCCCTGATAAGCCGCAGCGTACGCCGCATCTGTCTGATGAACTCCTGGGGGTCCTCCTCGGGCTTTGACCCAAAAAACTCTGGCGGGTTACAGGTCAAGAAATAGCGGGCCCTCTGACTGTCACGTCCGTCCGCATGATCGTCTCCTAATCCTCGTCCAGAACCCGCCACCACACACATCTAGTGAGCTTACCGAACCGTGTCTCTCATAGCCCTATCCTCAGTCCCTGGCTAAGGAGCTGGAGGCTCGGGTACCGGAACTGCGGGAGCCGACGGTGGAGCCGCCCCCTGACCTGCAGGTGCGGCTGCTCCAAGTCCCTCGGACACTGGCGGTGTAGCAGAACTGGCCGTCAGGGGCACAACCTCAGGTATAGGCTCAACATGGGCCCTAGTAACTCTCCGGACCTGGCTGGTCTCTCCCGCTGCTGTAGACTTGCCCTTCTGGGCAGCTGTCGCCTTTCTCGGAGGCATCACTGAAAACATACCAATTCGTTAAAAAGGAATCATCCTGATAGTACAGCTCTATCGCACGATCTAAGATCAGAAGGAAAGATAACATCCTAAATGTCCTGTAGCCTCCTGTTTATAGATATGGTGCACGACACACTGATAAACAGGACTCTACTAGACACGGCCTGTAGACATTCCGAGGATGAACCGCTCTGATACCACTTTTGTCACGACCTAGCCCCGTAGGCCGTGACTAGTGCCCGAGCTGGGCACTCGTACCCGCCTATCAACTATAATCAGATCATAGCAAACATAATAGGAACTTATACATACAGTAAGGCACGACATCGCGCACACATATATACATATATCATATATACAGCCTGTAGATATAC
The DNA here is from genome assembly GCF_029784015.1 of Lycium ferocissimum. Classification (NCBI taxonomy): domain Eukaryota; kingdom Viridiplantae; phylum Streptophyta; class Magnoliopsida; order Solanales; family Solanaceae; genus Lycium; species Lycium ferocissimum. The sequence continues at coordinate 40,024,297 of NC_081347.1, read as the reverse complement.
AGAACACAAACACAACTGAACAGTGCTACCCACAACCCACTTTCTTATGTCTACAGGCCTCTAAGAGTAATACGGAATCATATGATGGGACAGGGCCCCGCCGTACCCCTGAATAGACATATACATATATACAGCAAAAGGATATGTACCAAAGTGTAGGCTCCGGAACAAAAGGAGCACTCCAAGACGGCTGGGTAGGAATCCTAACCTGGCGGCTCACCCAAACGCGTATCTGTACCTGCGTGGCATGAAACGCAATCCCCGAAGAAAGGGGGTCAGTACGGAATATGTACTGAGCATGTAAAGCATGAAATACAAATAACAGAATCGTACGGAAATAAGGAGGACAAAAAAGCAGTATAGTAACCAGAAACTCATAAAAACTTACCTTGAAACATAAATCATGCATTTCATAATCGTAAATAGACTGAGTGACATAAATAGAAAATCATCAGGTACATATGTATGCATAACGTGCCCCAGCCCTCTAGTGAGGGACGCGGTGAATAGAATCATCATATGCCATCCTGGCCACCTCCCCCATATCATCATATCATATATATATATATATATATATATATATATAACGTGCCCCGGCCCTCTAGTGAGGGACGCGGTGAATAATGCAGTGGAATTGCACGAATACATGCCCTGGCCCGGGACGCAGTGAAGGAACTAGCAACAGCTCGCACGAGCAGAGTAGTGAGAAACCATATGTACATAAATCATCATCATAGACTCAATGGATGAGAAGTAGTCGACGCCCGAGAGTCAAAACGAAAATCATGCTAAGTTCCTTCAAAACAAGTCATTAGAACTGTACAAATGAAAAATCTCGGGGACCACGGATATACATCAACCAATCCGGGCCCGCCCATGAAAACTTACGTCATTATACGTTACAAAACTTTCTACGAGCGTTTCAAAGCAATCCGGTTCTATCTACGAAAGTTACGGACATTTCTAGACATAGGATCCTTTGGAAACAAAATCGTTTATACAATATTCTAAATTTAACCATATCAAAGACATAAAGACCATGACATGACCATATTAAGGATACTAACCTCAACAATCAAGTATGAATCATAAACATGCTCGGAATTTAAGAGTGGAGTTACCTCGAAGCTCGTGTCATAGCATAATTACAACTAGGACATGCCAAAAGAAAGGAGGGGTGAGCTTTACATACCTCATCCGCTCTCCAAGCTAATCCAAACTTACGTCGTGGACTTCCCAAGATCTACAATACGCCATTAAATGCCAAACATTAGGTAAAGGCACTTAAAAGTTCAATTCCAAACTAACACTTAATTCTACGGAAATTTGGGCGATTTCCCCGTAAATGCAACACCCGAGAATTCAACTCGCCAAATTCATCAACAACCATACCAACAACATACTAGCAACATCAATAATCAATTCTAAACGTATTCTAACATTAGCAACCCTTTACTACATAATTCAACAACATTCATTATATTCAATTCAACCACTTACATTCAAACCAATATTCATGCTCATACGTTCAATTACTAATCCGAAACCATTCAAACAATATTCAAGAACACTTTAAGCAATTCACACAATATTTTCCAACAATCCAACCACACCACCACCTTACCCGAAATCTCCCCAACTCAACATAAACAACACTAACACATTTCTTTCTTCCAAAACTCATGAACTACACCAATAATCTACACTTTAACAATGTCATTCCCATGAATACAAAAATTACATAAGATTCACATTAACTTCCAAATCAGCCCGTAACCATTACAACATCAATTTGAATCATTAAACTTTCATTTGCACCATAGAATCCACAACACAACATCCCAAACATACTAAATAAAATTAATGCTTCACTTCTACTCAACATGGCCTATGCACGGCCAACCCTACACTCACGGTTCAACACCCACATCCAAGATTTCATGATTTTCATCCAATTCTACACACTACAACAACACACAAACATCTTTGAATACAACTAATTCATCACTCCCACACACACACACCTACACGGCCAAACACCCCTACACACGGCTACACCCCAACATGCATGTTTTCATGAATTCCATTCATTTTCTACATACTATATCATGCACAAACCATTCATAACACATGAAAAAGAAGATTGGACCTTACCTTCTTCACTTGGTTCTTCAACTTATCTAGAGTTTGTTCTTGAATTAATTCTTGTTCTTGCTACTCCAACAACCACTCCATGTTGTTCTTCACCTTCTAATGAGTTGAAATGCTTGAAGAAATTATTTTTTTTTGATCAATTTCTCCTTGCTCTTTCTTGGTATACTATGGCCGAATGGCCCCTTATTTTCCCCTTGAAATTTTCTTGAAATTTCTAGATAGTGAAGATGATGAATATATGATGACTTAGTCATCTTTGCTTTCATATATTAAACTTCCATGTGGCCTTGGCCCACATCCATGTGGCCGGCCACATGCCCCTCTTTTCTCTCTTTTTGTTTTTTTGTTTTTCATGAACTAATTACTTTTCAAATTTAACTTTTGACCCCAAATTTCCTTAATACTCCATGCCAACTAAATCACAAGTAACTTATGTCTTAAAACAAGATCGTAGTTAAAAAAATCTCTACTTCGCCTCCCGGAATAGTCTTGTCCTTAACTTATCGGGGTCAACTCGGATTGTCGTAATGTACGAAATACGGGATATAACATTAGCATTCTTAATATAGTCATGCTATGGTCCTTGTGTCTTTTGTATGATTGGATTTCAAATATTGCATAAAGAGATTTTGTTCGTAAAGGATTCTGTAACTACGAACGACCGTAACTTTCATAGAAGGGCTCGGATCGCTTCGATATGTTCGTAGAGGGTTCTATAGCGTGTGATGTCCCTAACTTTCATATATGGTCTCGGATTGCTATGATATGTTCGTAAAGTGTTCTATAATGAATAATGCCCGTAACTTTCATAGGCGGGCTCGGATTGGTTTGATATATGACTATGATCCCTACGGTTCTTTGATATGCTCATGATGTTTGATATGTTTCCGAGTGGCGTCCGAAAGATATTCGATATAACTATTGTCCCGACTTTCAAATGACAGCTCGTTTAGATTATTTCATTGAGTCTTGAAAATGATTTACGTGCATATGGTTTCTCATTACTCTGGTCGTGCAAAGCTCAATATGTCTTTCACTGCGTCCCGGGCCAGGGCATGTATTCGTGCGACTCCACTGCATTATTCACTGCCTCTCTCACTAGAGGGCTGGGGCACGTTATATTCACCGCGTCCCTCACTAGAGGGCCGAGGCACGTTATATGATATGATGATGGCGCCAGCCCACAGGATGGGCCGAGTATGATATACATGATGGAGACAGGATCTCCTTTATCGAGTCCCTCATTAGAGGGCCGGGACACACTATTCACCGAGTCCCTCACTAGAGGGCAGGTTACGGTGTATATATATATATATATATGATATGATGACATGCATACATGATGGTTATATGATTTTCTTCACCGAGTCCCTCACTAGAGGGCCGGGACACGTTATATGTATACATGATGGTTCTATGATATTGACATGCATGATATATGTTTTCAAAGGCAAGTCTTATGGTTTTCTGGTTTTTATACTCGTTTCTGTAATTCCTATTTCGATTGTGATCCTGTTTACTGTACTCCATGCTTTACATGCTCAGTACATATTCCGTACTGACCCCCCTTTCTTCGAGGGCTGCGTTTCATGCTACGCAGGTGCATATAGATGAGTAGAAGATATTCCAGCTGGATTGGCGAGCTCCATCTCTTTCCGGAGTCTTTGCCGAGTCAAAGTATTTATGTTATGGTATAATGTTCCATGTTAGAGACTTTGTAGATAGTGTCATGTATATAACATGTCAGCCTTGAAAGCGGCTCTGTAAGCCGAGGTATCCTTGTGTACTATGTTGGAGATTTCATACGATTACAGATTTTATTTGATTTGAAAAAGACGAAAAGCATGTTATTATTTGAAAAGCTTTCATTATGCATTCTTGTCATGATTTAAGAGTCCGGTAAGATTATGAGTACAATGAGAGTTAGCGGGTTCGCTCGGCCCAAAGTAAGGGTCGGGTGCCCATCACGCCCTATCAAGTTGGGGTGTGACATAGGTTGAATAAGCATAATGGTAAAACTCTCTCTCTCTTGATGAACTTGATTATTCGACTAACTTGCTTATGAAGTTTTGTCAAAAGAGGAGCCTTGAAGATGAAGACCATTTGAAGGGACCTCATTGGACTACACTTGGGTATGAAGTCATATCTTATACTTCCTTCAAGGACGGTATGTATTTTTGGCTCATGCTTATTCTAGGGCTTTCTAAAGCCATGAAGGTAACTTCTTGGTGTGTTGAGTATTGTAGTAACACTTCTTTCCATTCATGTGATAATTTTCTAGTGTCATTACTTGATTTCAAGTTGGGCTTGCATGGGGAATGTGGGCAAATTAGTGTTATATCCCGTATTTTGTACATTGGGACATTTTGAGCTAACCACGATAAGTTAAGGACAGGACTATTTCGGAATACGAGGTAGAGACTTTTAACCTCCGATTTTATTTTAAGGCACAAGTTGCTTATAATTCTATTGGTATGGAATATTAAGGGAAATTAGGAATTAATATTTCATGAAAAAGGCCAAGTGGCCGTGTGGCTTGGGGTGGGCTCCCACCCATGGCTTGGCCAAATTTAATTGATCCAAGTCATGTGTGGGGCATGGTCCACTTGTATGATTCATATATGTATACATTAGATGACTAGCAAGACCATTATTCATCATCTTCACAACCTTAGAAACTTGGAGAAAAAGAGAGAAGCCATATTCGGCCATGGCCTAGCCGAGCAAGAGCCAAGAAAATTGATCAAAAAAAATAATTTTCTTCTAGTATTCCAACCATTGGAAGGTCCTTGTTAACGTGAGATAGTTGTTGGAGCAATCAAAACATTCATTCTTGCAAAGCACAAACCCTAGCCAAGTTGAGGAACTAAGTGGTAAAGGTAAGGTTTAATTCCCTTTTACATGTGTCATGGTGGGTTTATGCGTGTTGTAGTGTGCAGAAATGGATGAAATTCATGAAATATTGTGTGTTGGGTGGTGGTCGTATATGGGCTGTTTTGTATGACAAGGAATGAACTAAATTACTTAGTATTTTTGGTTGTTGTTGTTGTGGATCCTATGATGAAAATGAAGGTTTAATGATTCAAGTTGAAGTTGTAATCGTAGGTGGGCTATTTTAGAAGCTAATGTGATTTTAATATAGTTTTTTGTATTTATGAGAATGATGTTGTTAACGTGTGGATTGTTGGTGTAGTTCATGAATTTGGAAGAAAAAAATGTGTTGTTGTTGTTCTTATTGAGTTTGGGGAGGTTTCGGGTGGAGTGGTATGTTGGTTGGGTTGTTTTGAATATTGTGCGGATTGTTTGAAGTGTTCTTGAATCTTGTTTGAATGGTTTCGGATTAGTACTTGAATGTGTGAGCATTAGTGTTGGCTTGATTGTATGTGGTTGATTTGAAAGTAAATGAAATGTTGTCGAATTATGTAGAAAAGAGTTACTAACGTTAGAATGCGTTTTGAATTAATTGTCGATGTTGTTAATATGGTTGTTGGTATTGTTGTTGATGATTTGGCCGAATTGAATTCTCGGGGTTTGTTGAATTTATAGGGGAAATGCTGCCCGAATTTTTGTAAATAAAGTGCTAGCTTGGGATTGAATTCCTAAGTACCTATAGCTGATGTTTGGTATCTATTGACGTTATTGTAGATCTTGGGAAGCCCGAGACTTAGGTTCGGATTAGCTTAGGAGGCGGACAAGGTATGTAAAGCTTACCCTTTCTTTCTTTTAGCATGTCTTAGATGTAAGTAAGATATGATACGAGCCTTGGGGAAACTCTAGTCATAAGATCCGAGCATGTCTATGATTCTTATTCACTTCTTGATGCTAGCATTCCTAATATAGTCGAGCTATGATCCTTAGGATTTGAGATTTGAATTGATTTACCTAACCTAAATCAAATCAAGGATTCCCTGAGTAAGAATCCTCGGATCATCACTTATTCCCTGAATAAATAGAATGACTAAAAATTCAAAGAAAGGTTTTGCTTTTGGTCAAAATATAAATAGGGGTTGAAAGAAAAGAATCTTTCGATTTAGAAATTAGAATTCTTTGTTTGACAATTTTTTGGAACCCGGACACGAGGTCTGAATATTAAGTATGAATCATAGTTCAAATATTTCTTAATCTATTTCGTGTTCCAAATATTCGAATAAATATCGACGAAGTAGAACCATCTTTATCAAGATGACGGACCCATTTCTCGTACTATCAATAGGATCAATTATAACAAGTCACACACTCATACTCCGGAAATACAGAAACAAAGAAATTCCACGATCGAACTACCAAAAGAAAATAGAATGGACTAGAAATCGGAGCTCTAAATGATTCTTGACTGGAGGGGACACCAAAGGCCTCTGCCCTTCCATCCCTTGGATAGATAGAGAGGGAGGGCAGAGCTTTTGGTTTTTTCATGTTATCAAAGAGTTGAACAAAAAATTCTAGGAGGGATTATTTGTCTTCCTAGTCTTCGACACAAGAAAGGGGTGTAGAAAGCGATTTATATGAATCATTAATTTTCCTTTCATGGAGTTTCTCCCTTATTCATATAATTCCGTATTTCAAAAAAAATGTTTTAATTTTAAGTAAAATAACTGGCCCAAGTGCTATTTTTACCCAAGGCTTTGCTACTTCAGGTATTTTAACCGAAATACACCAATACGGAATATTAGTACTGCTCTTCAATCCGAGTGGTTAATAATGCACGTAAGTATGATGATATTGGGCTATACGGCCCTTTTATGTGGATCGTTATTATCGGTAGCACTTCTAGTGATTACATTTCGAAAAAAACAGAAAGCTTTTTTATAAGAGCAATGGTTTTTTAAACGAGTCATTTTTCTTGGGTGAAAATGTTTTAGAAAATACTTCTTTTTTTCTGCTAAAAATTATTACAGGTCCCAATTGATTCAACAATTGGATTATTGGAGTTATCGAGTTATTAGTTTAGGATTTACTTTTTTAACCATAGGAATCCTTTCGGGAGCGGTATGGGCTAATGAAGCGTGGGGGTCGTATTGGAATTGGGACCCAAAAGAAACTTGGGCGTTTATTACTTGGATCGTATTTGCAATTTATTTACATACTCGAACAAATAGAAATTTGCGGGGTGCAAATTCTGCAATTGTAGCGTCTGTAGGCTTTCTTATAATTTGGATATGCTATTTTGGGGTCAATCTATTAGGAATAGGGAAAGCCGTGTGCAATGAAAAGTGCAAGCACGGCTTGGGGAGGGATCTTTACTTGTTTATTTAATTTAAGATTAACATTTATTTTATTTAACAAGGAACTTATCTACTCCATCCGACTAGTTCCGGGTTCGAATCCCGGGCAACCCACTATCATATCGAAATTCTAATTCTCTGTAGAGAAGTCCTTTTGTAAAAACGAAGAATTAAATTCGATTTTCTCTCCTATTTACTACGGCGACGAAGAATCAAATTATCACTATATTTATTCCTTTTTCTACTTCTTCTTCCAAGTGCAGGATAACCCCAAGGGGTTGTGGGTTTTTTTCTACCAATTGGGGCTCTCCCTTCACCACCCCCATGGGGATGGTCTACAGGGTTCATAACTACTCCTCTTACTACAGGACGCTTGCCTAGCCCCGAAATGACCTGGACCAATAGGGAAATCCCAATTCATTGGGCCTTTCAATACAATCAAATAGAAAGCCCCAAAAGGCGCCATATTCTAGGAGCCCAAACTATGTGATTGAATAAATCCTCCTGCGGGTCAAGGGCTCCTTCTCCCTCCCCTTCTTCAAACTCCGATTCATATTTTTCATAGAGAAATCTCTGATCAAGGATAGAACAAGAGCCCTTTTGCATCATATCTAAGGGATTCCTCGGTTCGGGCCGAAGAAGCAATGTCACTCGATCATCTTTGGGGTAATGCGCCAGGTGTCGTAGCTAACCGATTAGCTCTAGAAGCATGTGTAAAAGCTCGTAATGAAGGACGTGATCTTGTTCAGGAAGGTAATGAGATTATTCGCGAGGCTTGCAAATGGAGCCCGGAACTAGCTGCTGCTTGTGAGGTATGGAAAGAGATCGTATTTAATTTTGCAGCGGTAGACGTTTTGGATAAAACAGTAGACATTAGCAAATAAATTAGCAGCAAATAAAGAAGGATAAGGAGAAAGAACTCAAGTAATTATCCTTCGTTCTCTTAATTGAATTGCAATTAAACTCGGCCCAATCTTTTACTAAAAGGATTGAGCCGAATACAACAAAGATTCTATTGCATATATTTTGACTAAGTATATACTTACCTAGATATACAAGATTTGAAATACAAAATATAGAAAACTAAATCAAAATCTAAGACTCAACTCTTTCCATTGTTGTCTTGGATCCACAATTAATCCTACGGATCCTAAAAAAATATCCGATTCAAATAGACAAAGAGATGGTTGAATCAAAAATTTTTGTTTAAAGTTCCATTTTTTCAGAGGGCAAGGCAATATGAATGTTCTATCATGTTCCATCAATACTCTAAAGGGGTTATACGATATAACCGGTGTGGAAGTAGGCCAACATTTCTATGTGTATCATATATATCACAAGACTTGTGATAAGAAAAAGCCATTTACGCTCAAATCCATTTCTAAAAGAATAGAGTGAATGAGAAAGATAAGGAATTTGGAACCGTTAAGGAAAGGGGGTCGGATAAATAGTTGGGGAGTGAAATAGTCTTTTTGGGGATAGAGGGATTTGGTTCGATAATCAATATCCCCTTCTTCATCAATTCTGTAAGAGTTAAATTCGCCTGAATCAGCATTATATCCAAACTCATTTCTCCCCTTTGAATCTTCCCCAAGAGCTCACATCGACGGGAAGGTTTGGCACCTCGATGTCGGCTCTTCGCCACCTGGGGCTGTAGTATGTTCCAAGGGTTGGGATGTTCGCCCATTAAAGCGGTACGTGAGCTGGGTTCAGAACGTCGTGAGACAGTTCGGTCCTCAATTCCAATAAAATGCAATCGGGTAAAGTATGACTTGGCGATCAGAACATATATGGATAGAACTTATAACGGGGTCTCGCTTTGACCTCAGGATCGTTACTCTCCATGTTGGTAGTATAAATCACTACACGTCTGGCTTTTCTTGAACGAATTTGATGATCCAGTGATGCGCCCTCTTTAAATTCACCCAATTGTTGTTCCAATTCGGTGATTAATTTATGTGACCAGCGAGGTATTTTTTTACTGATTTCTTTTAGCATCAGTCCCATAGAATGGGGTAGATAGGAGTTAATCAGTAATGGGAAGGCGTTCATTTCAATATCTATAAACGGTGACAATTGCTCAGTCTATTTGATCGAATTGATAGATACGAAAACCTCCCTATTCTTTGGATTTTATCAATCAGATGAAAAAAAAAAAGAATAAGAATTAAAATCTTACCTTACATTAATCTTTTTTTATCCATCTCATAAAAAAATTGGATTTGTTGTTTGGTGTATTTATCTATTTTAAATCATTGAAATCGTTGATGATTCAATTAAAAAAAAGATAAGTCTTTTTTCCTAAGATGATCAAAAATTCCGCCCAAAATGGGAATGGGCTAGGGTTATGAACTTATAATATGATGATCGAGTCGATTCCATGATTATAAATAAGTTCATTCCATACCGGACCAGGCCGGAATAGGGTTATATACATTCTCATTATGAGAAGGGGTCATTCGGGCCTATCTAAATAGATACTATGTTTACATATGGATCCCTACATCGTTACATTCCATTTAGGATTAGGAATACGCGTAATCGAACCTGCTTTTTACATATCTCTATTGGGACCCTATTCACCTCTTTGAGTGAATCGAGAAATAGGTTTTATTGTCCATCTTTTTGATATATATCAGGCATTGCATTCTCCGGATAATTCAAATCGAAGCAATTGGATGTCCAACTCGGGCCTATATGACATGACCGATCAATAGATCCACCTTTGAGTGGTAGTGAGAATTACAGTGACAGTTACATTTATAGAACCATTTGTGGTAGTGAAAGTCGAAATAGTAGTGAAAACGAGGGTTCCAGTAGACGAACTCGCACGAAGGGCAGTGATTTAACTATAAGAGAAAGTTCTAATGATCTCGAGGTAACTCAAAAATACAAACATTTGTGGGTTCAATGCGAAAATTGTTATGGATTAAATTATAAGAAATTTTTGAAATAAAAAATGAATTTCAATTGATCCTTTCCGGAGAATTAGATGGTCTTCCTGAACAGGCCTTTTATTTGGTAGGTAATATCGATGAAGCTACCGCGAAGGATATGAACTTAGAAATGGAGAGCAATTTGAAGAATCTCTTGCAGGAAGGTTGGCTAGAGATTTCTTGTAAAAACACTAGCCCTGCTGAGTTCATAATGAGAATATTTTTATCGTTGAATCTTTTTTGATTCTATGTATTATTCTCATTATGCACATAAGGGAGGAGCCGTATGAGGTGAAAATCTCACGTACGGTTCTCGAACGGAGATTCTTTCAATTGAATGACGACCGTAACGGATGTCGGCTCAATCTGAAGGAAATTAAGCGGAAGCTTTGCAGAATTATTATGAAGGGTAGATTAGAAACCTCTGGTAAAATGGTTACGGGCGGAATTGCCACATATGAAATTGAGCACAGTTTTGCAAAGAAATAGCCCACTTGTAGCCCAAACAAGATGTCCAAATAAGAACATCCATGCCTAAACCGATAAACTATTCATACCAAAAGGGTTATATCCATTGATAAGTTGTGAAGAGTTTAACCATAAATAATCCCTTAACCAGCCCATCAAATAAGTGGAAGATTCATTAAAGCGTGAAACGTTACCCGCCATAATGTGATGTGCTTCCAATGCCAATAAAAAGTAACCCATCCAATAGTATTTAACATCCAAAAAACTGCCAAATAAAACGCGTCCCATGCCGAAATATCACAAGTACCACCTCGTCCTGGGCCATCGCACGGAAAACTATAATCGAAATCCTTTTTATCTGGCATTAACATGGAACCACGTGCATCTAAAGCACCTTTCACTAAGATCAATGTAGTTGTATGTAAACCAAGAGCAATAGCATGATGAACCAAAAAGTCTCCGGGACCTATTGTTAAGAATAATGAATTACTATTTTCATTAACAGCATTTAACCAACCCGGCAACCAGATGCTTCGACCCGCATTGAATGCTCAAAAAAACTTCTGTCACTCCATCCCCGCAGGGGCAGAGAACCCGTCGCTGTCTCGGCTGTGCTACCGGAGGCTCTGGGGAAGTCGGAATAGGAGAGCACTCATCTTAGGGTGTGCTTACTACTTAGATGCTTTCAGCAGTTATCCGCTCCTCACTTGGCTACCCAGCGTTTAACATTTGAAAAGAGTGTATTGATCATGAGGATAAACCATACTAGCTTTTTTATATTCTCTTGATGTTTTCTTTTCCATCATGTCCCTTGTAATAATATGGAATATATAGATATACACGTATCATCTCAATATAGATTATTCCCGTCCCAATAACTAAAAAGATAGCGAAAAAAATTATCCCTAGAGTCGAGACTAAGAGGAATGTATAAACCAATGCTTCCATAGATTCGATCGTGGTTTACAATTATAGCTTTCATACCTGTTTGTTTTTTTTTTCTTTTTTTTTTATCATCTTCCGGATAAAGAACGAACAAGAGTAAAAACGAAGTTGATTCAAATAAAGATTTCTCTGGTACCCTATGTCAATAAAAGTAAAAGAAAGAAAATAAGGGCTAGAGTTGACAAACAAACAAAACCAGCAATATACTTTATTAGTATCGAATAGAAATCTAAATGGGGCGTGGCCAAGTGGTAAGGCAACGGGTTTTGGTCCCGCTATTCGGAGGTTCGAATCCTTCCGTCCCAGAACATATATATATTCTATGAGAATATAGATTGCTTTTTTAACAATGTTCTGTTTAAAATCGAAATGTTAGCTGGAAAGTGGTTAAGAAGCAAAAACTTGACTTAATCTGGACTTGTTTGGCTTTGTGCCTAGACAGCTCTGGCTAACATGGGATCCGCTCAAGGACCTACTGGTTTAGGTAAATATCTAATGCGTTCCCCGACCGGAGAAGTCATTTTTGGAGGAGAAACTATGTGTTTTTGGGATCTGCGTGCTCCATGGTTAGATCCTCTAAGGGGTCCAAATGGGTTAGACTTATCATGGAATCGACTCGATCATCAGATTATAAGTTCATAACCCTAGCCCATTCCCATTTTGGGCGGAACAGATCTACTAATTCTTTGATTCCAGTTAGTAAGAGGGATCTTGAACTAAGAAATAGACCCTAGAAGCTAAAAAAGGCTATCCGAGCAATTGCAATAATCGGGTTCATTGATATTCCTGGTATAGTAGATGCTATCACACATACAATCATACTCAATTCGATGGAATTGTTTGATCTTAAAGGGGATCTTCTATAATTTCGCACGTGAGGGGTTATTTCTTGGAAGAATAGGACCTATTATTCCTACATGTTCCATTAGTAACATTCCCTTGAGATGTTCTTTGCGGATTTTGCTTGTGTTTAATCTTTCCCGATTAGAAATCATATAGGAATTTCTTCTAAAATGAGCGAATTTATTGGATTGGTTTATTAATAGTCTTCGTTCTTTTTGACTCTGCGCCATTGATTCCACTATTATTAGTGAGGAATAATGGAACAATTCCTTTATATTTATAGAGATAGGGGACATAATTCATATGGATATAGTAAGTCTTGCTTGGGCTTCTTTAATGGTAGTCTTTACTTTTTCCCTTTCACTCGTAGTGTGGGGAAGGAGTGGACTCTAAGGGTCCTACTAATTGAGTTAAGGAAGCAAACTGTATCAATGTCAATTGCTTTCTAGATCGTTCTGCAACACGTTTTGAACAAAATAAAATTTGAAATTCCATTGGAATCAACTGGAGTAATGTATTATAGGAATCATCCTCTTTCAATCAAAGAGCTATTTCAACAATTCCCATGTTTGTAGTTCGAAAGGAAGAGGATCCCAGGAAATTTATTCAAACCTAATTCTTCCGAAATTTTCTATTCCAATAAACGGCCTCTTACTAGGTGATACGAGGAGGGTCGGACCCTTTTTTTATTTATTTCTCTCTTTCTTGTTCAAAGAAGAAGTGGTTTTGTTAAGTGTATACACACTTTGTATGAGAAAGAAAGGATATAAACATAGTGGTTGTCTAACGAGCTACTATGCAGAATAAGATCGTCAGGTGAGTCACATATTGCGCATTTACCGCTTTCGAATTTTTGAAATTGGATTTATACTTTATCGACTTATTTCATATCATGGTTGGCGTTAAAAATCGGTGAGGTTTACTCTTCCTTTTCGATGCCCGTGGAACTACTGTCAATGGTTTACTCAATTACTTCTTGGGAATGGTAAAAAAAAAAAAAAGATTACTACGTGATTTTTTGAATATGCCTATATCTATCGCCTTTCCTTCATTGATTTGATTCTTTCAATAGATACCGAGATTCAGATTAGAAATCAAAAATATAGTAATTCAAACTATAAGACATAAGAGTAATTTAGATTGATCGAACAAATAGATATAGCAAATAAATGGAATTGGATGCTATGTCAATCCCATATATGGAATTGATATTCACATATATCAAGATAATATTGTAGATTGATCTATAGATCCATATCAAACACAGCCTCTATCTTTATTTTATTCCAGGGGCTAACTAATAAATAGTATGGTAGAAAGAAATAGATGAATCTTTCTACCATACTATCTATCTATTAGAATACTGTCGATTCTAGTCCACTCATTTCATTTAAGACATGAAATTGGAATCCTTTTCATTTTATTTCGTCAATTTTGGCTAAGAACTCAGAAGTCAAGTTTCATTCAAATTAGTTAATAATTAATCGTTTTGACTGACTGTTTTTACGTAAATGATAAGTAGAAAAGCGGTAGGAACTAGAATAAATAGTGCTAACTAAATCTTCAATTTCTTATTTGTAAAGAAGAAAGTGAAGCAAAATAGCTATTAAACGATGACTTTGGTTTACTAGAGACATCAACATATTGTTTTAGCTCGGTGGAAACAAAATCCTTTTCCTCAGGATCCTATTAAATAGAAATAGAGAACGAAATAACTAGAAAGGTTGTTAGAATCCCCCTCTTCTAGAAGGATCATCTACAAAGCTATTCGTTTTATCCGTATTCGGACCAAAAGCTGACATAGATGTTATGGGTAGAATTCTTTTTTTTTTTCGAATTTTGTTCACATCTTAGATCTATAAATTGACTCATCTCCATAAAGGAGCCGAATGAAACCAAAGTTTCATGTTCGGTTTTGAATTAGAGACGTTCAAAATAATGAATCGACGTCATGCTATTGCTCTTGGTTTACATACAACTACATTGATCTTAGTAAAAGGTGCTTTAGATGCACGTGGTTCCAAGTTAATGCCAGATAAAAAGGATTTCGGGTATAGTTTTCCTTGCGATGGTCCGGGACGAGGTGGTACTTGTGATATTTCGGCTTGGGACGCATTTTATTTGGCAGTTTTTTGGATGTTAAATACTATTGGATGGGTTACTTTTTATTGGCATTGGAAACACATCACATTATGGCAAGGTAACGTTTCACAGTTTAATGAATCTTCCACTTATTTGATGGGATGGTTAAGAGATTATCTATGGTTAAACTCTTCACAACTTATCAATGGATATAACCCTTTTGGTATGAATAGTTTATCGGTTTGGGCATGGATGTTCTTATTTGGACATCTTGTTTGGGCTACCATTTTTGTTCAATAAGATACCAAAGTGGATGATTGACTCATTCCATACTAGAAATAATCGCAGCAAATCCTTTGATAACCCGGATGGGGCAGTATGGAAAGATAAAATGTGGAACCTAATAGAAATTACTAGTTTTAGAATCTAGTTGGACAAAAAAAAAGATTTTTCAAGCGATTGTGTGATAACTTTTTCCTCTTCTCCATCATTCAAGATATTATGTGAATTAATATATTACTGAATCTAATGAGTTAAACTTAAATTAAAGTAAAAAGAATACATCAATGAGAAGTTAATTCGATAAGTTTAATGACCCTTTCTTATAACTTAGAATTTTCTAATGGAAAATCGAAAATATAAAAAAGCAGTCAAAACTCGTCTTTATTGAAAAATCGAAGAAAAGCCCTTTCATTAGAAGTAAGAAAGAACCTTTCTAGAAAAAAAGAAAGAGGACTGGAATCTATACATTGATTCACAATTTTTTGGAACCGTATGCATCAAAAGGCGCATGTACGGTTCCTAAGGGATACAATTTTACCCTAATCAACCGACTTTATCGAGAAAGATTACTTTTTTGGGCCTAGGGATTAATAGCGAGATTTCGAATCAACTTATTGGTCTTATGGTATATCTCGGTATCAAGGATGAGACCAAAGAACCGTATTTGTTTATAAACTCTCCGGGGGCCGGGTAATACCGGAATCGCTATTTATGATACTATGCAATTTGTGCGACCGATGTCCATACGGATGCATGGGATTAGCCGCTTCAATGGGATCTTTTATCCTGGTCGGAGGAGAAATTACCAAACGTCTAGCATTCCCTCACGCTTGGCGCCAATGAGCCAGGACTTCGGAAAGGAACTTTTGGAACATCAATAGGCATTAAATGAAAGAAAGAACTAAATACTATATTTCACTTTGAGGTGGAAACGTAACAATTTTTTTTTATTGTCTTTATAATATTCATATTGGTTTTTATCGTATTTATTTTATCCATAGATTCTCAAAATTCATAAAGAAAGACGTAATGGATAAACTCAAATTATTACGAATAGGTCTTTCTAATGATAAATAAGTATGGACTCATTCCTCATAGAAAATGGGATCAACTCCCCCATTGCGTATTGGTACTTATCGAGTATAGAATAAATCGCTTCTCTTTGTTCCTACGAACAGAATTGTTCCATTATTACCAACAGAATAGAACACCCTTGTTTGGAAATAATCGACTGAACAAGAGTGGTCCATAGGATAGTCATATTATAGTCTTTTCCAATGCAATAAAGTTACGTAGTGTCCATTTATCTTTGATATAAGGGGTATTTCCATGGGTTTGCCTTGGTATCGTGTTCATACCGTTGTATTGAATGATCCCGATCGGTTGCTTTTGTTCATATAATGCATACGGCTACGGTTGTCTTTGGTTGGGCCGGTTCGATGGCTTTGTATGAATTAGCGGTTTTTGATCCTTCGATCTCGTTCTTGATCCAATGTGGAGACGGGTATGTTCATTATACCCTTCATGACTCGTTTAGGAATAACCAATTCATGGGGCGGTTGGAGTATCACGGGGGGACTTTAACGAATCGGGTATTTGGAGTTACGAAGGTGTGGTCGGGAGCACATATTGTGTTTTACGGCTTATGCTTTTGGCGCCTATACGGCATTGGGTGTATTGGGATCTAGAAATATTTTGTGATGAACGTACAGGAAAACCCTCTTTGGATTTGCCAAAGATCTTTGGAATTCATTTATTTCTCTCAGGGGTGGCTTGATCTATGTATTAGCCCATGCTTGACTAGCCAAGCAGACAAACGACCCTGCATCTTTTTTATCTCTCCCGCATTTTTATTTGTATAAGTATTTCACATTTACGATGAAATTTATGAAAATTGACCCACCACTTCTTATTCTCGGACAAAGGAATCTGTCTAATTCACTAATTCGGGGGAAGATACGAATTTTTGTATTTGAAAAAGATTTCCGTAGGGATCTCTGAAGTAGATGGTGGTTGATAAAGAACTCTTTGATCATAATTTCCCGTATGAATACTGCGTCGAACATGAAACTTGTGATTGGTAGTAAAACACCGATTCGCTCGTAGAAAAAGAGTATGTAATGTAGAATTTGAAGAAGAGTATTTGACTTTCATTATTTTGATTTCGTTTTTTTCATTGGAGTAGTGTGACTATGTTACTATTGACAGATTTCACTGCCATAAGGCCATAAGACGTATCAATAGTTTTCTATTCTAAATAGAAAGAAAGTCAAATTTGTCTAAATACTAGACATAAGGAAGCGGGGGGGTAAATGCGGGGAACAAAAAATTCTAGGAGGGATTATTTGTCTTCCTAGTCTTCGACACAAGAAAGGGGTGTAGAAAAATCCTTTTTTCTTGTGTCGAAACGAAAGAGTAATGATTCTTGATCCGATAACCATCTTTCGGCTAACCTAGCCTCCTCCGTCCCTCGGGACCAACAAGGGGCAGTACAGGAATATTCACCTGTTGTCCATCGACTACGCCTTTCGGCCTGATCTTAGGCCCCGACTCACCCTCCGTGGACGAACCTTGCGGAGGAACCCTTAGGTTTTCGGGGCATTGGATTCTCACCAATGTTTGCGTTACTCAAGCCGACATTCTCGCTTCCGCTTCGTCCACCACCGCTCGCGCGGAGGCTTACGAGAATTTTTATGAAAGCCTTTCATTTGCTTCTCTTCGATGGAAGTTTGATTTTCCCAGAATGTATCCTAATTTTTGGCCTAATTCTTCTTCTGATGATCGATGGTCTACAGGGTTCATAACTACTCCTCTTACTACAGGACGCTTGCCTAGCCAACGCTTAGATCCGGCTCTACCCAAAATTTTCTGGTTCACCCCAACATTCCCCACTTGTCCGACCGTTGTCGAGCGCTTTTGGATATCAAACGGACCTCCCCAGAAGGTAATTTTAATGTGGCCGATTTCCCCTCTTTTGCAATCAGTTTCGCTACAGCACCCGCTGCTCTAGCTAATCCAACCGCATATGTCTTTCTCCTACCAAAAGGAAAGAAAAAATAAATAAGGATTTCCCCTTTGCTTTGACAATGAAATTCTGCCCCCGGTCCCCTTCATAAAAAGGGAGAGATTTCTTGATATATTTATTGGATCCGTCGGACCGACGGCTCGAACCCGCAGCCTTCCGCCTTGACAGGCGGTGCTCGACCAATTGAACTACAATCCCAAGGAAATACGGGATCTAGCAGAAAATTTGATTCTTTTTTATCTCCGGATCGGGTATTTCTGAAGTACAAAGGGGGTTATATCATCTCATGGCAGATTGGCGAATGGGCGAATTATTGGGCCGAGCTGGATTTGAACCAGCGTAGACATATTGCCAACGAATTTACAGTCCGTCCCATATTTATACACGCGGTAGAAAAATTACGTCAATCCATTGAAATATGGTATGCTACAAGTGAATATTTGCGACAAGAAATGAATCCTAATTTTAGGATGACTGACCCCTTTAATCCAGTTCATATAATGTCTTTCTCGGGAGCTAGAGGAAATGCATCTCAGGTACATCAATTAGTAGGTATGAGAGGATTAATGTCGGATCCTCAAATTTACCTAATCAAAGCAATTTGCGCGAAGGACTCTCTTTAACAGAATACATCATTTCTTGCTACGGAGCCCGTAGCGAGTTGTGATACCGCCGTACGAACATCGACGCTGGATATCTCACTCGCAGACTTGTTGAAGTAGTTCAACACATTGTTGTACGTCGAACGGATTGTGGCACCGCCCGGGGTATTTCTGTGAGTCCTCGGAATGGGACCAAATTGGTTATTGGGCAGTGAAAATAGTAACAGGTGTCCCTGACGCTATTCCTGTAATAGGATCACCTTTGGTCGAATTATTGCACGGAAGCGCTAGTGTGGGACAATCCACTTTGACTCGTTTTTATAGTTTACACACTTTTGTATTGCCGCTTCTTCATCGTCGTATTTATGTTAATGCACTTTCCAATGATACGTAAACAAGGTATTTCTGGGCCTTTATAGAGCAAAGAAAAATATATCCTA
>NC_081347.1:39987798-39997798 GCF_029784015.1 Lycium ferocissimum | reverse complement strand
GGGGATACGGAGATATGAAACCTTCTGGTGTGATGCTGTGTTATGGCGCCAACGACGGGCGGGCGACCATATTCTAAGAGCCCCATGCATGATTTATGTTTTAATGAGTAAGCATTTTGGTATTTTGGATATTGTATTTACTTTCTGTATCTCTTGTTCTGATTATGATCCTATTTATTATTTTTCACGCTTTGCATACTCAGTACATATTCCGTACTGACCCCCTTTCTTCGGGGGCTGCGTTTCATGCCGCGCAGGTACAGATACTTATTTGGACGATCCACCGACTTAGGATTCTGTTCGATGACTTGGAGCGCTCCCTTGTTCTGGAGCCTATGGTTTGGTGCCGATTCTTCCGATGCATATGTATATACTATATGTCTGTTCATGGGTACGGCGGGGCCCTGTCCCGTCATATGAGTTTGTTATGACTCTTAGAGGTCTGTAGACATATATGTGTGGGTTGTGGGTGATCCTTTGTTCGGTTGTGTCCGTGTGATTTGTGATTTGGACGTCCCCCTATACTATGATAGCCTTACCGGCTTATATGTGATATCATCTGTTGAAAGATATAATTATGATCTGTAAATACATTTGTGACAGCTTTGGGGTGACGTTTCACTTTTCTGTACGTATATGTTATTTGTATACTGTATAAGTTATTCGTATGCTATTTCTGATTAATGGGTGTGTACGGGTGCCCAGTTCGGGCACTAGTCGCGGCCTACGGGGTTGGATCGTGACAAAAGTGGTATCAGAGCGGTTCGTCCGCGGATTGTCTACAGACCGTGTCCGGCAGAGTCTTGTTTATGGTGTGAAGCCGGCCACACTTATAAACAGGAGGCTGCGGGGCATTTAGGAATCAGTGACCTTCTTTCTGTCTTAGATCGTGTGATAGAGCCAAGTTATAGGAAATGAGATTCTCCGTACTAACTTTTGATTTCAGCAGAAGGATGACATCGACAGAAGAAAGCGATTAACGATACTGGAAGTTACAAAGCAAGCAGGGAAGTAAAGGTACGAATGGCATATGTTGACTAAGGCATTAAAGTACGATTGAAATGTAAAGTCAAAAAAAAAAAATTGGAAGGGAAAAGTAACAGGAAAGTGTAACAGGTGCAGTTCGAGTTAGATATACGAGGTAAGTCCACTATTTTCATACTGTTGTCGATACTGGGAGCCCTGTGTGGCTGCGATTTGATATGATATGTATATATATATATGTTGGCCCTGTGAGGCATTGTTGGTATTTCCTGTGTACAGGTTTTGAGATAGTGAGAAATACAGAGGAAACTCTGCCGAAATTTTTTCGGGGAATAAAACGAGAATGAGGTATGGGTTTGTAATATGCCTTGAAAGGTCGTGTTAATAGTAAGGATAGAATTTGACTAAGTTGCAAGTACGGCTGACCTTGAAAAATAAGTTAACTACTGAATTGGCGGTAATGGTAATTAGGAGGTCGATGTCGACATGGTAAAGAGAATTTGGAAAGGGCTTGTGATATTAAGAGATGAGTTAGAAGAGGTTGGCAAATCTTGATAGAGTGTTATATTAGGGTACCAACTGAATTGATAAACACGGATAAATTATGACGAGACTATAGTTAGAAGAAATAATAGTATGATTGAGACAAGAGTACAGAAGGAAAAGAATTGTGACGAATACGAATGTATAGATAAGACAACTTGTGGGATATTAAGGATCAGATTGACCAGAATGGGCAAAAGGTTAAGAAGTATTACACTATACGATTGATTACGAATAGGATATTATAGGAATATAGTAAGGACTGTTATGAATGTAAGCAAAGCCTAGCGAGGAAGTGGCTAAAAGGTATGACGTGATTTGTGTGACTCAAGTATGAAGGTGAGTTAGTGGAAAAAAAAAAAAAAAAAGAGGGATTTATGAAGTTCTTCTACAGGGAAAGTACAGAATAGAAATTACGAGATAACGGAAACGATAGCGAGCACAAAAAAAAAAGGAGGAGATGAAGAGAAAAGCGGGTGAGATAACAGTGCAGTGATAGATGATGACAGGTGTAGCTGAGAACACGAGTAATATCAGTGACGGAACTGTGAAAGACCAAGCCATAGAAAGATGAGCAACGAGGTAGAATGAGTGCTAGGAAATGACGGTATGAGGAGAACAAATAGGGGTGAACAGAATATGATTTGAAAATAAGAAAGGGATTATGTAGGAGTAATATTTTCCGAAAATGTAGCGGTATTATAAAGCTCCTCTTGCGCAGGAAAGGACGGACATAGACTGGAGAAATATGGTAAGGGAATGCTAAAAGAAGCACCCAAGATAGACGTGAGTAAACGGGTACGATTGTGGAAAAAAAAAGGGAATACATAGTTATGAAGTCAATAGGGTAGTGCGACGATATGGTGATAAGATGAGATCATCATTGAGACGAACTTGGGATGTTTTTGAGTGAATTAGAAGCCTACGTTGGGCACACAGTAAGGGTAAAAAGGCATAAAGCATAAAGGGATACTACGTGCACACGATTTCACCTAAAAAATAATGGAATCTTTAAGCGGCAAAAACGATAGACTTAAGGAACAGATGGGGCGGTATAATTTCAGCAGAAGAAACGGATGATATAAGTGGGGGTGAAGATACTATTCCAAGAGAACTTTGGACACTTGTCGTTGGAATATGAGTGCCCCCTAACTGAGAATTTGGAATAACTACGAGTATTAAATAATTATTGGGTCGAAGTAAGAGACTTTTTTTTTTTAATTCGGCGGGAGGTGTGTTATGAGGGCGTTCTGAAATCTGTCCAGACTTCAACTTACTCCAAATTATGTGTTGAAGGTCGTGCGACAAGGTCGACGCGATCATATTAACATTAGAACGTCGTATTTCATCAGAGTCCCAAAGTTAAGCGTCTTTGGAGTGGGAGCAATTTTAGGATGGGTGACCCCCCGGGAAGTTTACTAAAAGTCTTGTGGAGTCGGTCATAGGAGAGATAAATGGAAAGCTGGGGTAGCCTAAGAGAAATCAGAGTATACAGAGTGGGCAGGAACCTTAAGAGGTCATGTAGGACGAGGCGGACTGAACCAGTGAAAAAGAAGGAAGGTGTAATACAGCTTTAGAAACAGAGTAAGTTGAATAGTGTTGGAAATATTTTGTAAACAAGATGGTAGCGATTATGTATACGTATGACTATGACATCTCATACATGGCTATATTGAATCCCAACAATCGACGTTGTGACATGTTGGAAGGCATTAATCGGACAGGGTAAGGAAGTTCAAGTGAAAGAAAATAAAATGGCACAAATGTTATAAGGCAAGCTGATGCTGTTTTCACTACAGGTTAAGCTTGGAAAGTTCTAACACAATGATATTTTGGAAAAGAAAGAAAGTGAATAGATGGAAGGCAAGGTGACCTAAATGTCGGAAAAAGCGAAAGAGTAAGGAACATGAGAGAGGGAGCCTCCAAGAGAGGCGACGGGCAAGCACGACACTATTTGGATAAAAATTCGAGGTTAGGCGTGTGAGAGGGATAGAGTGTGGTAGTATGGGATAAGAGAGGAATGTGTGAGGTTAGAGAACAGACTTCGACGAGTGGAACGAAAGGGTAGTGATCACAACGAAAAATGAGAAGTAAAGAAAAGGATGATTAGGCCGTGCAACGATGTTAAGAGATTTCTAATTCTCGAAAGATAAGTGCCGAGACGATGGATATCTAAAAACTGTGGGTGCATTAGGACCCCCTTAATAAGGGGGGGGGGGGGAGAACATACTAGACTTGAAAGGGATTACGGCGTCTTCATGCCCCTGAAGGGCAAATTTATTAGCTTGGAGCTAGAGTTCGAAATGATTGCCAACGTAGGGAAATCAGAGACACGTATACTTGTGTTATGAGAGAATTGTAAGGTAGTAAAAATTTCCGTAGCCCTATGCTTTTGTGTAGCATTGTAAGATTTGAGGGCAAAAAGCTAAAGGAAAAGTTGTGGCAAGAGCCCAAGGATTCAGTTTAAACTCGAATTACGAGTTGCCATAAATATAGCAGTACTGCGAAGGATGGCGAAGGGTGCAGGACCATTTCGTATATACATAACCACTATATTCACTAACGACAAAGTCATGTTAGGTGAGTACTCGGAATGTAAAGGAAAATGGTGACAAGGATATAAGGACTAACGACGCCGACCACTGAACCGCCAGGAGCCAGTACAATAGTATATCCAAGACCATTTATTCAGTTAAAGGCTATGCGCAATTATATGGAGAGACTTCATAACACCCTCACATCTATGATCTCAGACATAAGAGCTCAGTTTACAGTTAACTCCTGAAGCTCACTCCAGAAGGGATGATGTCATAAGTGAGTCTCGGTACAGTATGTCACCCCTAGTCTGACGCGCAGACCGAGCGTACTATTCAGACGCTAAGGGATATGTTGCGAGCTTGCGTTATTGATTACAGAGATAAATTTTGGAATGATCATCTGCCACGTATGGAGGTTGCCTATAATAACAACTACCATTCTAGCATCCGGATGGCCGTATGAGACTTTGTATGGCAGAAGGTGCGGGACACCGACTGGCTGGTTCGATGTTGGCGAAACTAAGTTAATTGGCCGAATAAGACTCAGCAAGTTATTGATAAGGTGAAGCTTATGCGAGAAAAGGTTCTTGGCAGCCAGAGTCGATAGAAGTCATATGCAGATAATCGACGTCAACATTTGGAGCTCCAAATTGGCGATTAAGTATTTATGAAAGTGTCACCCATGAAGGGTGTTACGAGATTCAGCAGAAAAGAGAAGTTAAGCCCGAGGTATATTGGACCATCAGGTGAGAAAATTGTGTACTAAATACATAGCTTCCGTTAAGGTATTGTAGCGGAACAATAACAGGGAAGAGATGAAGAATACGTATTCCTACTTGTTTCCTATGTCGTCAAGTAATCCAAATTCCCAGGTGGGTTATGTTGATTGGTGAATGAATTGTATGTGGTAGCTATAAAAGAGACTCCCCGAAGTGCTTATAAGACCTGTAAGGCTAGTTTAACATTCGAGGACGAATGTTCTAAAGGGGGAGGATGTTATATCCCGAATTTTGTGCATTGGGACATTCCGGGCTAACCACGATAAGTTAAGGGCAAGACTACTCCGGGATGCGAGGTTGAGATTTTTGACCTTCGATTTTGTTTTAATGCATAAGTTGTTTATGAATTTTATTGGTATGGAATATTAAGGGAAATTAGGGGCTAGAAGTTGAAATAAAAATTTCATGAAAAGGCCAAAGTGGCCGTGTGTTAAGGTGGGACCCACATGTCGGGATTTTATAAAGGACATATGAAGAGATATATGGGTAGTACATGTGAAGTTGAGCAAGTCCTAAGAAGGACCCATAAGCTAAAAATGAGTGTAAGCCCTCCAAAAGGACGATTTAAGAAAACGTCTTCGGGTGATCTGACTTCGAGGGGCCAAAACGGCATTATGAGTTTGGAATTTGGGAAAACTCCCAGAATGAAAGTTGTAGATAATTGAAATATCTTTCCAACCATAGGTCGTGGGTTCACAGGAGACATCGGGATAAGGAGATATGGACGTTTTAAGGCAGAAAGGTCAGTGGGCCAGGCCCAACCCGAGCCCAACCGGGTCAGGCCCATTACCCACACCTTTTTAAATGAAATATCAGCCTTTTCTCCTCATATTTCATACCAAAACACCCAGAAAATTCTGGAGAAAAAGAGAGAGGAGAGCCTAGAGAGAAAAACTAATTTTGACCAAAATCCGCGCCCCGAATTCCGAAGCCCATGAAGAGAAAAGTGTCGTACGTCGCGTTGCCTTCAATTTGAGCTAAAAATCAACCAAGAAGAAGAGGGTGGACGTGGTGGCTGCACACTTGAGGTAAGATTAAGGTTCCTTTTCATTGTTAACAAGTTTATTCGAGTTTAACGGATTAGAACGGAGGGAATAGTGTGTAGAAATGGATGAAATTCATGAAACTTTGTATGTTGATGTTGAGCCGTGAGTATGGGCTGTTTTGTGACAAGGAATGAACTAAATTTTATTTAGTATTTTTGGTTGTTGTTGTATGGATTCTATGATGAGAATGATGGTTTAATGATTCAAATTGAAGTTGTAATCGTTTGTAGGTTGTTGGAGAAGGTAATGTGATTTTATCATAATTTCTTGTATTATTGAGGTTAATGTTGTTAATGTGTAGATTGTTGGTGTAGTTTATGAATTTGGAAGAAAGAAATGTGTTGTTGTTATCCCTATGGCAATTGGAAGGTTTCGGGTTTGTGGAATGTTGTCGAATTATGTAGAAAAGAGTTATTGACGTTAGAATGCATTTTGAATTGATTGTTGATGTTGTTAGTGTGGTTATTGGTATTGTTGTTGAAGATTTGGCCGAGTTGAATTCTCGGGGTTGTTGAATTTACAGGGGAAATGCTGCCCAAATTTCTGTAGATAAAGTGCTAGCCTAGAATTGAATTCCGGAGTGCCTATGGCTAATGTTTGGTATCTAATGATGTTGTTGTAGATTTGGGAAGCCGAGACTTAAATTCGGATTAGCTTAGGAAGCGGACAAGGTATGTAAAGCTAACCTTTCTTTCTTTTGGCATGTCCTAATTGTAAGTAGGCTATGATACGAGTCTCGGGGTAACTCCATTCTTAAGATCCGAGCCCGTATACGATTCTTATTCACTTCTTGATGTTGACGTTCTTAATATGGTCAAATTATGGTTCTTAAGTCTTTTGTATAGTTGGATTTTAAATGTTGCATAAAGGACGTTTTTTTTTTTTAAAAAAAGACTCCGCAACTACGAACGACCGTAACTTTCATAGACGAGCTCGGATCGCTTCGAAACGTTCGTAGGAGATTCTATAATGAATAATGGTCTCCAACTTTCATAGATGGACTCGGATTGGTTTGATACTCGTCCGTGGGCCCCGAGACTTTCCCTTGTGTAATACTAACGACTTTTGAAAGGATTTAGCGTGACTAACGTCTTATCCCTCGAGCGTCGATTATTTACTTCTCTATCGAGTTTGTAATGACGATTATGCCCCTAATTTCCATAAGTTATTTCATATGGTTTGATACGTATCTATGAGTCCTAAAGTTCTGTTGATATATCTTCGAACGACATTCGGAAGAAACTTGATTTGACTATCGCCTTGGTTCTAAAATGATGGTTCACTTTGATTATTCTATCGAGTCTTTGAAAATGTTTCAAAACTGCATATAGTTGCTCACGACTCTGCTCGTGCATATGGTTGTTATCTCTTTCGCCGAGTCCCGGGCCGGTTATGTATCGTGCGCACTATGTTATATTCCGGTGTGATCTTTGTGTTACGGTTCACCGAGCTCCTCGTTAGAGGGCCGGGTTCCGATTATATTTGGTGTTATCTTGTGTTATGGCGTTATGATGTGTTATCTTGTGTGACGGGGATACGGAGATATGAAACCTTTCGGTGTGATCTTTGTGTTATGGCGCCAACGACGGGCGGGCGACCATATTCTAAGAGCCCCATGCATGATTTATGTTTTAATGAGTAAGCATTTTGGTATTTTGGATATTGTATTTACTTTATGTATCTCTTGTTCTGATTATGATCCTATTTATTATTTTTCACGCTTTGCATACTCAGTACATATTCCGTACTGACCCCCTTTCTTCGGGGGCTGCGTTTCATGCCGCGCAGGTACAGATACTTATTTGGACGATCCACCAGCTTAGGATTCCTGTTCAGCTGACTTGGAGCGCTCCCTTGTTCTGGAGCCTATGTTTTGGTGCAGATTCTTCCGATGCATATGTATATACTATATGTCTATTCATGGGTACGGCGGGGCCCTGTCCCGTCATATGATTTTGTTATGACTCTTAGAGGTCTGTAGACATATATGTGTGGGTTGTGGGTGATCCTTTGTTCGGTTGTGTACGTGTGATTTGTGATTTGGACGTCCCCCTATACTATGATAGCCTTACCGGCTTATGTGTGATACCATCTGTGGAAGGATGTAATTATGATCTGCATATACATTTGTGACAACTTTGGGGCGACGTTCCACCTTTACGTACGTATATGTTATTTGTATCGTCCTTTGTATAAGTTATTCGTATGCTATTTGGGAGCCCTGTGTGGTTGCGATTTGATATGATATGTATATATATATGTTAGCCCCGTGAGGCATTGTTGGTATTTCTTGTGTACGGTTTTGAGATAGTGAGAAATATAGAGGAAACTCTCCGAAATTTTTCGGGGAATAAAACGAGAATGAGGTATGGGTTTGTAATATGCCTTGAAAGGTCGTGTTAATAGTAAGGATAGAATTTGACTAACTCTCTCCGGCCGACCTTGAAAAATAAGTTAACCGAATTGGCGGTAATGGTAATCAGGAGGTCGATGTCGACATGGTAAAGAGAATTTGGAAAGGGCTTGTGATATTAAGAGATGAGTTAGAAGAGGTTGGCAAATCTTGATAGAGTGTTACTGTTACGCCTCGAAAACCTAAGAAACGAACCATGAAGGGTTGAGTGTATGGTGTTTTGATAGGTCGGGGATGGCTAAATATGAACTTTGGAAATTGTAAAGTTGCGAGAGTTTTTCAGCCCGGTGGTCGAAATATGGCACTATACGACCGTGAAGTGACTTAGGACCGTATAGTGCAATCGTCCTCCAGCCGTTGAAAATCTCAACTTTTCGTTAAAGTTTGAAATGATTAAAAACGACTGGAGGAGCCGTAAATTGGTTTACGGATCGTAAATCAGGTCGTAAAGTACCATGTCCCTCAGCCAAGCTTCTGTTTTTTTTTAAAATGCTTAAACACGACCTGGAGGACGGGCCGTAAACCATAATACGGTCCGTGAATTGTGGTTTACGACCACTGTTCACCCGACGGGAATTCATTAAACATCAACGTTTGAGTTATTAAAAATGGGCATCTTTTAATTCATTCTCCATTCAAACAACACAAGAACACTCTAGAACTCTCCAAAATATTCCTTCCATAAGAATCAAAGAGAATCAAGAGAAAATCAAGATTTACACCACCAAATTATAAATCAAGTGTAAGAATACTACAAGGGAGTATCTAAGTGAAGAAATTTGAAGGTGGAACTAATGGTTTTGCTGAGAGCATGAATATTTCAACTTAAGGATTGCTACAAACCAAGGTAAGTTTTAGATCATTCTACGTTGTTTGAAGTATTGGAAAGCTTAGACACTTGAAATATAAGAGAATATAGGAATGGGTCATTGTTGAGTGAATAGTGACACAAATGGTGATGGTTGACTTGAATTATGAATGTTGAAGTGTTGTGAATACAAATACGTTATAAATGATGTTTATATCATGGAGCATTATGAAAACGCAGGGATGAGCTAGAAGTAGAAATAAACAAATGGAGGAAAATGGTGAATTTTCTGAATGTACGTGAATGACGACTTTTGATTTCGATATTGTGAATAATGTTATGAATGTTGGGAGTTGATATAGAACACGGGAAAGTAGTATGCCCAACTTTTCTAGAATTAGAAATGCGTTCTTGTCGCTAGTTTACTAATGATCAATACAAATTCTCTTATGAAGGTAACGACGCGGTATTGAAGAAGAGCAAGTGAGCGATAACCTAGCTAAGCGACCAAGGTATGTGAGGCATTACCCTTCCTTCTAAGGCATGAATCTTATGCATGATTTTTCCTCTTCCTTCATGAATCTCCTACGTTCTAGAGATGAAAATCTAAGTTCATGAATGACGAGACGGGACAAGAAATATGTATGAATGCGATAACGACTCTAGAGACCAAGATATGATGTTCTTACGAAATCAATAATGATGATCACGATCCATTGGCATTCCTTCTTATATGTACTCACCTTAAATTGTAAATCCCTCCAAGGTGAGATATGATGCTTATGCTTATTCCATAACATGACTGGGGGTTTACGACCTTATGTTACCCCGACCTAAACATAGCCGCTCTTAAGCTTAATGTATGTATATGTATATGTAATTAGGATGCT
>NC_081347.1:39982241-39987698 GCF_029784015.1 Lycium ferocissimum | reverse complement strand
CTATTTTAAACCCCCCGAATATGATTCTTTACGTATTTACCGAGCCTAAAATGAGGAGTGATACGCTTATGATTCCGATATGTGGTTATGACTCTTAGAGTTCGGTTTTTGACATGTGTGCGGGGGCATTTTGGAAGAGATATGGTTAGACTATTGTCCTAAATGGTATATAATGATGTGCTTTGATTAATTTATTAAATCTTTGTGAATGTTACATTGCATGTGGTTATAAATAATTTAAATTGCATATGATTCCCACGATTCTGCTCATGCACGTTTTGTTAATTCCTTCGCCGAGTCCCGGGTCGGTTATGTTCGCGCGCACGATTCGAAGTATGATGAGATTCGAAGTATGATGAGTTTCGATATATGATATGATTCGATATATGATACGATATGAAGTATGATTCTGAAATATGATATGATTACGAATTATGATGTGATTCGGAGGAGATGTTCGGAGATATACAAAACTTAGAAGTATGATGAGTTGTGGCGCCCAAGACAGGAGGGGCGACCACGTTCCGTCCGCCGGGTCCCATCGTGGACCACATATGATATATGTTTTTGACACATATGATTTATGTTCAGAAAGTAAGCATTATGATATTCTGATTATTATACTTGTTTTCTGTGCTTCGTACATGATTTTCGGTAAGTGACATGTGTATGATGTATATGATATCTCACCGAGTCCCTCGGCGGAGGGCGGAGTACGGTTTGTATGTACGGTGATACGATGATCTGATTATGATATGATTTGTCTTATCAACATATGTATATGCATGACAAGCGTTTCAAAAAGGCAATTTATGTTTTCCGGTTTACACACTTGTTCGTAACCCTCATTCCGGTTTTGATTCGTTTAATGTATTACCCGCTTTACATACTCGGTACACGTTCCGTCGACCCCTTTCTTCGGGTCGCGTTTCTCATCCGCGCGGTATAGGTACTCGCTGGGTGAGCCGTCGACTTAGGACTCCCTATTCGGCTATTTTGGAGTGCTCCTTTGTCGAGCCGCGTTTGGTACGGAACTCTTCGTATGTATATATATATATATTTGCGTATCTATGCTAATGCAGGCACGGCGGGGCCCCGTCCCGTCATATGATTCTGTTATTACTCTTGGGCTCCGTAGACATGTACGTGGGTTGTGGGTATGCTTGTTCGGTTATATTTGTGTTCTGCATTCCCCGGATTATATGTATGATATGTATATATATAGGTATGTATATGCGCCGCGCGTGTATGTTATATATATATAAGTTCCTAACAAGTTACTATGAGTGGGTTACGATTAGAAAAGGGGTACGAGTGCCCAGCTCGGGCACTAGTCACGACCTACGGGGTTGGGTCGTGACAAGTTCGAAATATATCAGCATATCAGGAAGGTATCAGAAAGAAGCAAAAACGAATTGATAATAAGTGTGCCTGCGGCAGACATAGGGAGAAAGTATAGAAAACACCGTAAGAGAATGTTTCACGCCGACATAAGCTACGATTTACCTCCAGAATTAGAATCAGTCCACCCAGTATTTCACGTATCCATGCTACGCAAGTGTGTTGGAGATCCCTCCAGGATTGTGCCTGTGGACGACGTACAAGTTACGGAGAAATTGTCCTATGAGGAGGTACCGGTTGCTATTCCGGATAGGCAAGTCCAGAAGGTTCGAGGACCAAGGATGTACCTTCGATCGAAAGTTTTGTGGAGGAATAATAACGAGAGAAGAAATGACTTGGGAAGCGAGGAAGAAATGAAGTCTAGGTACCCGCATCTATTTCGACCTCCAAAAGATATACAAAGCGAGGCCTCGGTACCCTCGGGAAGGTAATGTTTCTCAAAATGATTCTTTGACCGAATTTTGAATGGTTATGACAAGATGATAGTGGTACGATTATAGGAAAGCTGCGGTAAGTTTTTGGGTCCCAGAGCTTAACATTCGAGGACGAATGTTTCTAGGGGGGAAGGATGTTACACCTTGGAAAATTTCGCGTTATCCAAGGCACGGGACGGCTTGTTGGGAGCTCGGGGAGAGCGAGTTACACAAGGATTATGGATGAAGATTATATCATCTGAGCATGAGAACGTATATATGACATTTGGAGAGTGTATGGAGTAAATCGGTTAACATGATCACTCGATGATAGCCCTACCATTAGTTAAGGTGGGGCCCACATGTCAGAATTTTTTAAAGGATATATTAAAAGTGATACAAGTAGTATGTGGAATGTTGATCAAGTCCTAAGAAGGACCCATAAGCCAAATATGGACATAAGCCCTCCAAAAGGACGATTTAAGAAAACATTTTCGGATGATTTGACTTGGAGGGGCAAAAACGGCATTATAAGTTTGGAATTTGAAAAAACACAAAGAATAAAAGTTGTAGATAATTGAAAGATATTTCCAATCATAGGTCGTGGGTCCTCACACAATGTTGAAATCAAGAGTTATGGCCATTTTAAGAGCAAGACTCCAAGCTGCCAAATGGTTCTGCGGGCCCCACATGAATAAGTCGGTGGAACCGACCTAGGGGGGCTATAAATACCCCATCAGCCCATTTTTTTCAGCATATTAACATTCCAAAGATTCTAGAAGCCTCAAAACATCTCTCAAATATTATAGTCCGATAAATCCGAATTTTAACAAGATTACGCCAAACTAGTCAGTGAAGGTAATTGTTCTTGCTTCTACTTAAGCTTGGCGTTGGAGAAAGTTGATGTGGCTGAGTTTCTTCAAGTATAAGGTATGTTATTTATCCCATCTTTTATGTTGAGTTTATTTGAAGGTCTAGCAAGCCTTAAAAATAAAACTAGTTATGGAGAAAAGGTCATAGAGTGTTGTATTGTAGTTGTTGTGTTTATGGGCTGTTTTGAACGTGTTGTGGCCGTGTGGATGGACTGATTTACGCATATAAAAAATGGTATCTAACATTGTTGGCGTATTGATGAGATTATACCCCTTGATTGGGATGGAAGAAAGTGCATATTGTTGTTGTATGTTGAAAAACGTCGTGTAGGATGTTTATGAAATATGTTGGTATGAATAATAGTGTTGTTGATGTGGGTATTATTATTGTTGTTGTTGGTTGTTGAATTGATAATTTGGGCTAGGCATATAAACGGGGGAGATGTTGCCGATTTTCGAGCGAGAATATGGAATAGTTTGATTTGAAACTAGGAGTAAGTATGCGATAAAGAGGCTAACGTTAGTGTCAATCCTCTTAAATGTAGACTTACGAGCTCGGACGAATAAGCGTAGCTAATAAGAGGTGGAACAATTATGTAAAGCTTATCCTTTTCTTTTTTGGCATGTCCTAGATATAAGTATGATATGATACGAGCCTTGGGGTAACTCTACTCTTAAGATCGAGCATGTCTACGATTCTTATTCACTTCTTGATATCCGCGCTCTTAATGTAGTCGAGCTATTGCCCTCGAGTCTTTTGTATGTCTGGTTAATGAATGTTGCATGAAGAGTTTTATTCCTAAGGTGTTCTATAACGTATAATGTCCCTAACTTTCATATATGGTCTCGGATTGCTATGATATGTTCATTATTCACCGAGTCCCTCACTAGAGGGCCGGGTACGGTATATATATATATGATGACATGATGATATGATGACATGACGATATGATGATCTTATTTACCGAGTCCCTCACTAGAGGGCGGGACACGTTATATATGCATATGTACAAGATGATTATTCACTTATGTTTCTAAGTCCCATAATGAATTGGATATGATATTGACATGCATGATTTATGTTTCAAAGGCAAGCCTTATCGTTTTCTGGTTATTGTATTAGTTTTCTACACTCCTTACTTCAGTAAGATTCTATTTACTGTATTTCATGCTTTACATGCTCAGTACATATTTAAATCTTGACCCCACTTTCTTTGAAATTGCGTTTCATCACACTGTCGGTGTATACGGATGAGTAGAGGATATTTGTAGAAGATGTTCCAGCTGGATTGGCGAGCTCCATTTCCTTCCGGAGTGCTGCCGAGTCAGAGTATCTATGTTATGGTATCTTGGGTTGTGTTAGAGGCTTTGCAGACAGGGTCACGTATATAACATCTCAGTCTTGTAAGCGGCTCTGTAAGCCGATGTATCACTATGCATTATGTTACAGATTTCATATGTATACAGATTTTCCTTGATTTGGGAAAGACGAAAGGCATGTTTTTTTTTTTGAAAAGCTTACATTATGCACTCATGTGTCATGATTTAAGGGCCCGGTATGATTATGGTATCACGAGAGTCGGCGGGTTCGCTCGGCCTGAAAGTAAGGGTGCGGTGCCCGTCATGCCCTATCGAAAGTTGGGGTGTGACATGCACTGCAAAGTCTAAGAGTAAACACTTGAATCACGCTGAGTCAAAGATAGGCCCCGACATGCCGTACACACATATGATAATCATAATGACTACAAGCCGGCTCCGAAGAAAATGGAGTTTGCCAATCCCGGTGATAGCCAACCATCCTAACCCGAATACTTTTACACCAAAATAATATATGGGAACACTGTGGCATGAACACAGCGCCCCCAGGCAAAGGGACGTCAGTACGAAATAATGTACCGAGTATGTAAGGCAGCAGTAATCATAAAGAATGAGGCATAAGCCATAATGAATGTATGAGAAACCACCTGTAATATGAATAGCCCCGAAGGCAATAACTAAAAATGTAAATATATACCATACCCCGCCCTTTAGTAAGGGACTCGGTGAAATATAAATATATACCGTACCCGCCCCTCCAGTGAGGACTCGGAAAGAATCATATATATATCTATTACACCCAAGTTTCGGTACATTGAGATTTATTAGGAGTTAGCTAGTTAACTATAGACACCGGAGTTATTGTCGAAAGGATGCAAGATCATTGGTGCTCGTTTTGCAATACAAGAGTCCGAGTTCGTGTAATAGGTTATGGAAGGAAAGTTAAGGATAAGGCCATTTTCCAATTTTGATTTAATGCGCAAGTCGCTTATAAATATTATTGGCATGGAATATTAAGGGCAAACTTGGAATTCGGAAACTATTATATTTCAAGGGTTAAGTGTACATGTGGACAAGGTGACTAGGCAAGCAAGAAAATAAAATTGGTCATCTTTATGACTTAAGGGAAATTCTAGAAACTTGGAGAAAAAGAAAGAAAGAAAAAAAAGAATAAGGGAGCCATGTGGCCGGCCACCTTGGTGTGGGCCATGGCCACATGGTTGGCTACTACTTGAAATAAAAGATGACTAAGTCATCTTATTTCACCATTCTCCTCACTTGGAAACTTCAAGAAAATTTGAGAGAAAACATCAAGGCCATTCGGCCAAGAACATGGAAAATTGAGGTCCAAGAATTGATCTCCAAAAATTATTTTCTCCTAGTTTCCCTACTAATTGGAACGTCCCGTAACGTGGAGTAGTTGTTAGAACAAGAAAACCGCTCGTTGTTGTGTT
>NC_081347.1:39910057-39982141 GCF_029784015.1 Lycium ferocissimum | reverse complement strand
ATAATGCATGTGATGTATGTATATATAGATATGATGTATGTACGTGGCTTAGGTTCCTATGTAAAGGTGTACGGGGTTATACCCTCGTCTCAGGGATTATGATCTCGATTATGTTGTTTCACTCGCCTTACATACTCGTACGATATCGCCGTGCGCGTCCTTTATTCGGACGCTTGTGTTCGTACTGCGAGGTGACGGGGAAGCGGTCTTCGATCTGGGGCGATGGGCGGTTGTGAGCACTCCATCATCCGGAGGTGCTATTGATTATTCTTTTGGTACATATTTGTATATTCGTATTTTGTGCATGATGGGGTCTGTCCGTCCATATGTCTAAGTACTCTTTTAGTAGAGGCTCGTAGATACTCGTGTGTGGGTCTTATGGTTTACGGTTTTGCATGTATATGTATGTATGTGTATATTTGTATTATTTTGATATAGATGAGCTTATGATTATAAAAGTAAAGATGTTTCCAATGATGTTATATTTTCAAAGTTTCAAGCAAATGTTATGAATAAGAGTACATGGGTACTAGGGCGAGTGGTGTTCGGTGGTTAGCCCCGGATGCCCGTCGCGGCCCGTAGGTCGGGTCGTGACAGTTACATTAGGGTACCAACTGAATTGATAAGCACGGATAAATTATGACGAGACTATAGTTGGAAGAAATAATAGTATGATTGAGACAAGAGTACAGAAGGAAAAGAATTGTGACGAATACGAATGTATAGATAAGACGACTTGTGGGATATTAAGGATCGAGATTGACGGAATGGGCAAAAGGTTAAGAAGTATTACACTATACGATTGATTACGAATAGGATATTATAGGAATATAGTAAGGACTGTTATGAAAGTCAGTGAAAGCCTAGCGAGAAGTGGCTAAAAGGTATGACGTGATTTGTGTGACTCAGTATGAAGGTGAGTTAGTGGAAAAAAAAAGAGGATTTATGAAGTTCTTCTATAGGAAAGTACGAATAGAAATTACGAGATAACGGAAACGATAAGCGAGCACAAAAAAAAAGGAGGAGATGAAGAAAAGCGGGTGAGATAACGGTCGGTGATAGATGATGACGAGGTGTGGCGAGAACACGAGTAATATCGGTGACGGAGCGCAGAAAGACCAAGCCATATAAAGATGAGCAACGAGGTAGAATGAGTGCTAGGAAATAGCGGTATGAGGAGAACAAGCGGGGGTGAACGGAGAATATGATTTGAAAATAAGAAAGGGATTATGTAGGAGTAATATTTTAGAAAATGTAGTGGTATTATAAATCTCCTCTTGCGCGGGAAAGGACGGACATAGGCGGAGAAATATGGTAAGGGAATGCTAAAAGAAGCACCCAAGATAGACGTGAGTAAACGGGTACGATTGTGGAAAAAAAAAGGGGAATACATAGTTATGAAGTCAATAGGGTAGTGCGACTATATGGTGATAAGATGAGATCATCATTGAGACGAACTTGGGATGTTTTTGAGTGAATTAGAAGCCTACGTTGGGCACACAGTAAGGGTAAAAAGTCATAAAGCATAAAGGGATGCTACGTGCACACGATTTCACCTCAAAAATAGTGGAATCTTTAAGCGGCAAAAACGATGGACTTAAGGAACAGATGGGGCGGTATAATTTCAGCAGAAGAAACGGATGATATAAGTGGGGGTGAAGATAATTTCGGCCGGAGGTGTGTTATGAGGGCGTTCTGAAATCTGTCCAGACTTCAACTTACTCCAAACTATGTGCTAAAGGTCGTGCGACAAGGTCGACGCGATCATATTAACATCAGAACGTCGTATTTTATCAGAGTCCAAAAGTTAAGCGTGCTGGAGTGGGAGCAATTTTAGGATGGGTGACCCATGGGAAGTTTACTAAAAGTCTTGTGGAGTCGGTCATAGGAGAGATAAATGGAAAGCTAGGGTAGCCTAAGAGAAATCAGAGTATACAGAGTGGGCAGGAACCTTAAGAGGTCATGTAGGACGAGGCGGACTGAACCAGTGAAAAAGAAGGAAGGTGTAATACAGCTTTAGAAACAGAGTAAGTTGAACAGTGTTGGAAATATTTTGTAAACAAGATGGTAGCGATTAGGTATATGTATGACTATGACATCTCATACATGGCTATATTGAATCCCAACAATCGACGTTGTGACATGTTTGAAGGCATTAATCGGACAGGGTAAGGAAGTTCAAGTGAAAGAAAATAAAATGGCACAAATGTTATAAGGCAAGGCGATCTTTGTTTTCACTACGGAGTTAAGCTTGGAAAGTTCTAACACAATGATATTTTGGAAAAGAAAGAAAGTGAATAGATGGAAGGCAAGGTGACCTAAATGCGGAAAAAGCGAAAGAGTAAGGAACAAGAGGGAAGCCTCGAGAGAGGCGACGGGCAAGCACGACACTATTTGGATAAAAATTCGAGGTTAGGCGTGTGAGAGGGATAGAGTGTGGTAGTATGGGATAAGAGAGGAATGCGTGAGGTTAGAGAACAGACTTCGACGAGTGGAACGAAAGGGTAGTGATCACAACGAAAAATGAGAAGTAAAGAAAAGGATGATTATGCCGTGCAACAATGTTAAGAGATTTCTAATTCTCGAAAGATAAGTGCCGAGACAATGGATATCTAAAAACTGTGGGTGCATTAGGACCCCCTTAATAAAAGGGGGGAGAACATACTAGACTTGAAAGGGATTACGACGTCTTCATGCCCCTGAAGGGCAAATTTATTAGCTTGGAGCTAGAGTTCGAAATGATTGCCAACGTAGGGAAATCAGAGACAAGTATACTTGTGTTATGAGAGAATTGTAAGGTAGTAAAAATTTTCATAGCCCTATGCTTT
The DNA here is from genome assembly GCF_029784015.1 of Lycium ferocissimum. NCBI lineage: Eukaryota > Viridiplantae > Streptophyta > Magnoliopsida > Solanales > Solanaceae > Lycium > Lycium ferocissimum. Next base: position 39,979,313 of record NC_081347.1, on the reverse strand, counting down.
TGTGTAGCATTGTAAGATTTGAGGGCAAAAAGCTAAAGGAAAAGTTGTGGCAAGAGCCCAAGGATTCAGTTTAAACTCGAATTACGAGTTGCCATAATTATAGCAGTACTGCGAAGGATGGCGAAGGGTGCAGGACCATTTCGTATATACATAACCGCTATATTCACTAACGACAAAGTCATGTTAGGTGAGTACTCGGAATGTAAAGGAAAATGGTGACAAGGATATAAGGACTAACGATGCCGACCTTTGAACCGCCGGAACGGTACAATAGTATATCCAAGACCATTTATTTAGTTAAAGGCTATGCGCAATTATATGGAGAGACTTCATAACACCCTCACATCTATGATCTCAGACATAAGAGCTCAGTTTACAGTTATCTCCTGAAGCTCACTCTAGAAGGGATGATGTCATAAGTAAGTCTCGGTACAGTATGTCACCCCTAGTCTGACGCGCAGACCGAGCGTACTATTCAGACGCTAAGGGATATGTTGCGAGCTTGCGTTATTGATTACAGAGACAGCTGGAATGATCATCTGCCACGTATGGAGGTTGCCTATAATAACAACTACCATTCTAACATCCGGATGGTCGTATGAGACTTTTCATGGCAGAAGGTGCGGGACACCAACTGGCTGGTTCGATGTTGGCGAAACTAAGTTAATTGGCCCGAATAAGACTTAGGAAGTTATTGATAATGTGAAGCTTATGCAGAAAAGGTTCTTGGCAGCCAGAGTCGATAGAAGTCATATGCAGATAATCGACGTCAACATTTGGAGCTCCAAATTGGCGATTAAGTATTTCTAAAAGTGTCACCCATGAAGGGTGTTACGAGATTCGACGAGAAAAAGAGAAGTTAAGCCGAGGTATATTGGACCATCAGGTGAGAAAATTGTGTACTAAATACATAGCTTCCGTTAAGGTATTGTAGCGGAACAATAACAGGGAAGAGATGAAGAATACGTATTCCTACTTGTTTCCTATGTCGTCAAGTAATCCAAATTCCCAGGTGGGTTATGTTGATTGGTGAAGGAATTGTATGTGGTAGCTATAAAAGAGACTCCCCCGAAGTGCTTATAAGACCTGTAAGGCTAGTTTAACATTCGAGGATGAATGTTCTAAAGGTGGAGAGGATGTTATATCCCGTATTTTGTGCATTGGGACATTCCGGGCTAACCACGATGAGTTAAGGGCAAGACTACTCGGGGATGCGAGGTTGAGATTTTTGACCTTCGATTTTGTTTTAATGCATAAGTTGTTTATGAATTTTATTGGTATGGAATATTAAGGGAAATTAGGGGCTAGAAGTTGAAATAAAAATTTCATGAAAAGGGCCAAAGTGGCCGTGTGTTAAGGTGGGACCCACATGTCGGAATTTTATAAAGGACATATGAAGAGATATATGGGTAGTACATGTGAATTTGAGCATGTCCGAAGAAGGACCCATAAGCTAAAAATGAGTGTAAGCCCTCCAAAAGGACGATTTAAGAAAACGTCTTCGGGTGATCTGACTTTGAGGGGCTAAAACGGCATTATGAGTTTGGAATTTGGGAAAACTCCCAGAATGAAAGTTGTAGAGAATTGAAATAGATTTCCAACCATAGGTGATGGGTTCACAGGATACATCGGGATAAGGAGATATTGACGTTTTAAGGCGAGAAGGTCGGTGGGCCGGGCCCAGCCGAGCCCAAGCCGAGTCGGGCCCATTACCCACACCTTTTTAAATGAAATATCAGCCTTTTCTCCTCATATTTCATACCAAAAAACAAAAAAATTCTGGAGAAAAAGAGAGGAGAGCCTAGAGAGAAAAACTAATTTTGACCAAAATCCGCGCCCCGAATTCCGAAGCCCATGAAGAGAAAAGTGTCGTACGTCGCGTTGCCTTCAATTTGAGCTAAAAATAAACCAAGAAGAAGAGGGTGGACGTGGTGGCTGCACACTTGAGGTAAGATTAAGGTTCCTTTTCATTGTTAAGTTTATTCAGAGTTTAACGGATTAGAACGGAGGGAATAGTGTGTAGAAATGGATGAAATTCATGAAACTTTGTATGTTGATGTTGAGCCGTGAGTATGGGCTGTTTTGTGACAAAGAATGAACTAAATTCTATTTAGTATTTTTGGTTGTTGTTGTATGGATTCTATGATGAGAATGATGGTTTAATGATTCAAATTGAAGTTGTAATCGTTTGTAGGTTGTTGGAGAAGGTAATGTGATTTTATCATAATTTCTTGTATTATTGAGGTTAATGTTGTTAATGTGTAGATTTTTGGTGTAGTTTATGAATTTGGAAGAAAGAAATGTGTTGTTGTTATCCCTATGGCAATTGGAAGGTTTCGGGTTTGTGGAATGTTGTCGAATTATGTAGAAAAGAGTTATTGACGTTAGAATGCATTTTGAATTGATTTTTGATGTTTTTAGTGTGGTTATTGGTATTTTTGTTGAAGATTTGGCCGAGTTGAATTCTCGGGGTTGTTGAATTTACAGGGGAAATGCTGCCCAAATTTCTGTAGATAAAGTGCTAGCCTAGAATTGAATTCCGGAGTGCCTATGTCTAATGTTTGGTATCTAATGATGTTGTTGTAGATTTGGGAAGCCGAGACTTAAATTTGGATTAGCTTAGGAAGCGGACAAGGTATGTAAAGCTAACCTTTCTTTCTTTTGGCATGTCCTAATTGTAAGTAGGCTATGATACGAGTCTCGGGGTAACTCCATTCTTAAGATCCGAGCCCGTATACGATTCTTATTCACGTCTTGATGTTAACGCTCTTAATATGGTCAAATTATGGTTTGTAAGTCTTTTGTATAGTTGGATTTTAAATGTTGCATAAAGGACGTTTTTTTTTTTTTTTAAAAAGACTCCGCAACTACGAACGACCGTAACTTTCATAGACGAGCTCGGATCGCTTCGAAACGTTCGTAGGAGATTCTATAATGAATAATGGTCTCCAACTTTCATAGATGGACTCGGATTGGTTTGATACGCGTCCGTGGGCCCCGAGACTTTCCCTTGTGTAATACTAACGACTTTTGAAAGGATTTAGCGTGACTAACGTCTTATCCCTCGAGCGTCGATTATTTACTTCTCTATCGAGTTTGTAATGAAGATTATGCCCCTAATTTCCATAAGTTATTTCATATGGTTTCATACGTATCTATGAGTCCTAAAGTTATGTTGATATATCTTCGAACGACATTCAGAAGAAACTTGATTTGACTATCGCCTTGGTTCTAAAATGATGGTTCACTTTGATTATTCTATCGAGTCTTTGAAAATGTTTTAAACTGCATATACTTACTCACGACTCTGCTCGTGCATATGGTTGTTATCTCTTTCGCCGAATCCCGGGCCGATTATGTATCGTGCGCACTATGTTATATTCCGGTGTGATCTTTGTGTTACGGTTCACCGAGCTCTTCGTTAGAGGGCCGGGTTCCGATTATATTTGGTGTTATGTTGTGTTATGGCGTTATGATGTGTTATGCTGTGTGACGGGGATACGGAGATATGAAACCTTCTGGTGTGATGCTGTGTTATGGCGCCAACGACGGGCGGGCGACCATATTCTAAGAGCCCCATGCATTAATTATGTTTTAATGAGTAAGCATTTTGGTATTTTGGATATTGTATTTACTTTCTGTATCTCTTGTTCTGATTATGATCCTATTTATTATTTTTCACGCTTTGCATACTCAGTACATATTCGTACCGACCCCCTTTCTTCGGGTGCGTTTCATGCCGCGCGAGGTACAAATACTTATTTGGACGATCCACCGACTTAAGATTCTGTTCGGTGACTTGGAGCGCTCCCTTGTTGGAGCCTATGTTTTGGTGCGATTCTTCCGATGCATATGTATATACTATATGTCTATTCATGGGTATGGCGGGGCCACTGTCCCGTCATATGATTTTCTTATGACTCTTAAGGTGTAGACATATATGTGTGGGTTACCGGGTGATCCTTTGTTCAGTTGTGTTTGTGTGATTTGTGATTTGGACGTCCCCCTATGCTATGGTAGCCTTACGCTTTATATGTGATATCATCCGTTGAAAGATATGATTATGATCTGTAAATACATTTGTGACAGCTTTGGGGCGACGTTTCACTTTTCTGTACGTATATGTTATTTGTATACTGTATAAGTTATTTGTTTGCTATTTCTGATTAATAGGTGTGTACGGGTGCCCAGTTCGGGCACTAGTCGTGGCCTACGGGGTTGGGTCGTGACATACACCCCCACAGTTCACGGGTAGGAGACCGGATAGTACAGGGTATTCGGGGGGTCGAGCTCCGGGGAGTTCGCGAGGTGGACGAGAGGTTCCCGGCCACCCATACCACGGTGTTCTTCTTTGTGGGAGGCATCACCGGGGGTGTTATCGTGCTACGGGTGCTTGTTTTTCTTGTGGGACTATATTATGAGAGAGTGTCCATATAGGGGAGGTGGTCCGGTCGGTCATTCTTTGGTTCATCTTTGAGCGCCACCGGGGCGGGGTATGTCGACACACGCCGTGGTAGAGGTCTGGTGGAGCTTCTAGTTCTTGCGGTCCCTCGAACCGAGGATCGTGAGGCGTCACCAAATGTGGGGTATATTATTGATGTTCTCCCGAGATGTATATGCATTGATAGACCCGGGTTCCACTTTATCGTATATTTCTTTAGTAGAATTGGGATAAAACTTGAACCGAGCGAACCGTTCGAGGTAGCTACACCGATAGGAGATTACGTTATCGCGAGCGGTATATAGAGATATGTTCGGTAATTATAGTGTCCGTTGCACTAAAGTATCCGATACGATATGACCGAGTGATGTTATCATGGGTATGGATTGGCTAGCTTCTTGTTATGCTAACGTTGAGCTGTCGAAGAAGGTAGTTCTTCCGATTTCCATTGATTATAGAGTGGACGGGGAAATACGCATCGCATCGAGGGTAAGTTTATTTCATACCTCAAGGCGAGAGAAGATGGTTAGAAAGGGCTATATTTATCATCCGGTTCATGTGCATCGAAGGCTCTTGATCGATGTGTTAATGAATTTCTAGATGTATTTCTAAATGAAGGTCTTCCTCCCGAGCGGGAGATAGAGTTCACTATAGAATACACTCGGCCTATATCTATTCATCCAAGTTAATTCGGCAGATTGAAATAGCGAAGGAGCAATTTTGAGGACTTGTTAGAGAAGGGCTTCATTAGGCCCAGCACATCACCTTGGGGAGCGTCGGTATTGTTCGTGAGAAAGAAAGATGGGTCGCTGCGGATGTGTATTGATTATAGGCAGCTAAATAAGGTAACCATAAAGAATAAATATCCCCTCCCTAGGATTGATGATTTGTTTGACCAGTTGCAGGGTTCTAAGTGTTTCTCAAAGATAGACCTGTGGTCGGGTACCACAGTGCGGGTAAGAGAGGCGGATATTCCAAAGCGCATTCGGGATCCGATATGGGCATTATGAGTTTAGAGTGATGTCTTTTGGGCTGACCAATGCTCCAGCAGTGTTTATGGATCTGATGAATCGAGTATTCAGGCCGTTTCTAGATATGTTTGTGATTGTATTTATTGATGATATCCTGGTTTACTCACGAACAGAAGAGGAACATGTAGATCATTTGAGGGCGGTACTTGGGGTGCTCCAGCACCAGAAATTGTATGCTAAATTCTCTAAATGTGAATTCTGGTTGACTTCAGTAGCATTCTTGGGGCATATTATTGGAGTTGATGGCATCCGGGTGGATACACAGAAGATTGAGGCCGTAAAGAATTGGCCTAGACCTACGACACCCACTGAGGTACGTAGTTTTCTTGGATTAGCAGGGTATTACAAGAGATTTGTGGAAACGTTTGCTTCGATTTCAGTGCCTTTAACAAGGCTAACTCAGAAGGCAACTAAGTTCCAGTGGACCGATGCTTGCGAACGAAGCTTCCAGTTACAAAAAGAAAAGTTGACTACAGCTCCAGTTCTGACTCTTCCTGAGGGACCAGATGGTTATGTTATTTATTGTGATGCTTCCGGTGTTGGGTTAGGTTGTGTATTAATGCGGCATAGCGAGTTATAGCCTATGCCTCCGGCGGCTCGTAAAAGCACGAAAGAAATTATCCTACCCATGATCTGGAGCTAGCAACGGTAATTCATGCTTTGAAGATATGGAGACACTATCTATATGGCATCCATGTTGATATTTATACGGATCATAAGAGCCTCCAGTATATCTTTAAGCAGAAGGAGCTGAACTTGCGGCAGAGGAGGTGGCTAGAGTTCTTTGAAAGACTATGATGTTGATATTTTATATCATCCTGGGAAAGTCAACGTTTTAGCAGATGCACTAAGCCATAAGTCTATGGGTAGCTTGACGGACATGCGACTAGAAAAGAAAGAAATGGTTCGTGAGATTTATCAGCTAGCTAGTCTTGGAGTCCGTCTGGCCGATTCTGGAGATACGAGGGTCTCTGTCCGAGAGGTTCTTTGAATCCTCTATTATGGAAGAAGTAAAGTGATGCCAATATGAGGACCCTGTTCTGGCACGATATAAAGATACCGCCCTTGAAAAGGAGAAGACCCTGTTCGAGATTACGTCCGATGGAGTGCTACTACATAGGGGCAGATTATGTGTACCTGAGGTTGCAGGGCTACGGCGACAGGTTATGGGAGAGGCACATTATGCTCGTTATTCTGTTCATCCGGGATCAACAAAGATGTATCATGACCTCAGATGCTTATACTGGTGGGATGGTATGAAGAGGGACATAGCAGAGTTTGTTGCTCAGTGCCCAAATTGCCAACAGGTTAAGATCGAACATCAGAAGCCTGGTGGATTATTGCAGGAAATAGAGATCCCGACTTGAAAGTGGGAGGCAATTAATATGGACTTCATTACAGGTTCACCTCGCACTCCACGGAAGTATGACTCTATATGGGTTATCGTTGATAGGCTGACAAAATCAGCACATTTTCTTCCAGTCAGGACTACTTATTCAGCTGAGGACTATGCAAAGCTGTATATTAAGGAAATAATGAGACTTCACGGAGTTCCCACATCTATTATAACTGACAGAGGTGCCCAGTTTACAGCTAACTTCTGGAGATCATTTCAGGAAGGATTGGGGACCCAGGTGAGTCTTAGCATAGCATTCCACCCTCAGACTGACGGACAGGCCGAGCGTACTATTCAGACGCTAGAAGATATATTGCGGGCCTGTGTTATTGATTTCAGAGGTAGCTGGGATGATCACTTGCCACTTGTTGAGTTTGCTTATAATAATAGCTACCATTCTAGCATCCAGATGGCACCGTATGAGGCTCTGTATGGCAGGAAATGTAGGTCACCGATTGGCTGGTTCAATGTTGGCGAAACTAAGTTAATTGGCCCAGATATGATTCAGCAAGCAGTTGATAAAGTGAAACTCATTCGGGAACGGTTATTAGCAGCTCAGAGTCGACAGAAATCATATGCAGATAATCGACGTCGACACTTAGAATTCCAGATCGGCGATTGGGTATTTCTGAAAGTGTCACCCATGAAGGGTGTTATGAGATTCGGCAGAAAGGGAAAGCTCAGTCCGAGATATGTTGGGCCTTATCAGATCATCCATAAGGTAGGCAAGGTTGCCTATGAATTAGACCTACCATCTGATTTGGAGGCAATGCATCCAGTTTTCCATGTGTCAATGCTTCGCAAATGTATAGGCGATCCTTCCAGAGTGTTTCCCCTAGGTGATATCCAGGTGACAGAGGAGTTATCCTACGAGGAGCAGCCTATAGCCATCTTTGGATCGACAGGTGAGAAGGTTGCGTAATAAAGACGTGGCTTCCGTTAAAGTAGTATGGCGGAATAATAACAGGGAGGAGATGACCTGGGAAGCTGAAGAGGAGATGAAGAAGAAGTATCCCCACTTGTTTCCTATGCCTACAGGTAATCTAAACTCCTTAATTGGTTATGTTGATTGATGAATGAACTATATGTGATAGCTATAAACGAAACTCCCCCGAGTTACCTATACGGCCCGGTAAGACTAGTTTAACATTCGAGGACGAATGTTCTAAAGGGGGGGAGGATGTTATATCCCGTATTTTGTACATTGGGACATTTCGAGCTAACCACGATAAGTTAAGGACAGGAGTATTTCAGAATACGAGGTAGAGACTTTTAACCTCCGATTTTGTTTTAAGGCACAAGTTGCTTATAATTCTATTGGTATGGAATATTAAGTGTCACACCCCAATTTCCGATAGGGTGTGATGGGCACCCGACCCTTACCTAGGGCCGAGCGAACCCGCAGACTCTCCTATACTCATAACCATACCGCCCACAAAACATAACATACACACGTAATGAAAATTTTTCGAAGAAAACAAACATGCCTCTCGTTTTTTTCAAACCAAATAAAAATCGCAATAGTATAAAATCTATAACATAAGGCATAACGGTACTTCGCTTATATAGCCGCTTGCCAAACACACCCGATAACACAATACATACAAACACACCGGCTTACGTGGCCGCTTACAAACAGACCCGACATATCATACACTCGACACTGTCTGCAAAGTCTCTATCATAACTTCGAACACCATACAAGCACTCTGACACGGCAGCACTCCGAAGGAAATGGAGCTCGCCAATCCGGACGGAGCATCCTCTTGCTAACCGCACCTACTCATTCGTGGGTACCACGTGGCATGAAACGCTTGAGCCCCCGAAGAAAGGGGGTCGATACGAAATATGTCGAGCATGTAAAGCATAGCATACATCAAACGAGGTCATAACTAAAGTAGGAAGTACGTAAAGTGAAGTCGTAATAACACAACTATCTAAGTACTTACATCCGACACACAAATCATGCATACTCATACCGAACGCATCGTAATCGTCATATGGAATGAAGTAACCGATGTGGGATCCGCCTCATCATCGGTGATCAAACTCATCATCGGAGAACAAACTCATCACACATCATCACATATCAAATGCGGTCCATAGGACCCGTGGACGTAACGTGGTCGCCACCCTATCTGCGCCACAACACAAAGATAACTCCGAGGAAGATTTCAAATCTCCGTATCCCCGAACACAACACATCATCACAACACATCATAAGCCATATCACAAGATAACTTCATAAACGGAACCCGGCCCTATGGCGAGGTCTCGGAACCGTAACACAAAGATAACTTCGAATATATCATAGTGCGCACGATCATATACCGGCCCGGATCCGGTGAAAGAGGTAATACAAAACGCACGAACGGATCGTAAGTAACCACACACATACCGGACATCATCACCGGACTCAACCGAATGATCAAAACGAACCCTTTTTTTTTGAAAATCAAAATCATAGTCAAATCAAGTTTTCTCCGAATCTCGCCGGGACATTTCAAACCGAACTTGAGAGAAAACCGTGGTTACGCATCAAAATCATGGGCATAAAACCCTTATTTCCAACTCGACGAGATAAGTAAATAATCGTAGTGAAGAAAATATTAATTTTTCCGAAAAATCCATAAAGGTAGCATAGAAGGGCCGCGGGCCCCACGGACGGTGCCGACCCCGTCCGAGCCCGACTACGAGGGTAGGGGAGAGTGATGTCTTATGAACTTATATATTATGTTTTGGGGCGTTTCGAGGTCGTATGCAAAAGTTACGGACGTTTGAAGTTTCGGAGTCGTTTAAGAACAAGTCTCCTTTGAAAACGAAATTCTTTTGAAAATAGAACTCTTTTGAAACCTTAAAAGTTTAATCCTACAAAAGACATAAGGGTCATAACTCAGCCGCGTTAAAGATACGAACATCAAGGAAATTATACGAATTGCTTACACGACATTCCAAACTCAACCTTATCGAAGACATACAAACCACAGCTTAACTATACTAAGGATGCCAACAAGACAAGCAAATACGATTCACAAATATATTCGAGACTTACGAATGGAATTTCCCGAGGCACAAATTATATCATACCTTAATTTCATCTAAGACATGCCAAAAAGAAAAGAAGGGTAAGCTTCACATACCCGGTTTGCTTCCTAGGCTAATCCAAACTCAAACCTCGGTACGCTCAAAATCTACAATAACATCGATAGGCATCTAACATTAGTCATACGCGCTAAAGAATCCAATTCCAAACCATTACTTTTTCTACCAAAATTTGGGCAGCATTTCCCCTATATATTCACCAACCCCGAGAATTAAACTCGGCCAATTCCTCAACACAACAACACCAATTACCATTCCAACAACATTATCAATTCATTCAAAGTACATTATAATGCTACTAACTCTTCTTCAAATATTCCAACGCATTCCAATTATGTTCAATTCAACTTCCTATATTCAAACGAACCACATATAATCAAACTATCATTAACGCTCATCCGTTTCATTACTGATCCAAACCCATTCAAATAATATACATGAACACTTCAAGCAAGTCATACAATATTTCCAACCAACCAAATATTATTCCAACTTACCCGAAATTACTTTCAAACCCGAGAACAACACCAAATATATCCTTTCCTTCCAAATTCATGAATTTCACTAATAATCCACGCCTTAACAAAGCAATTCTCATAAATACAAAAAATCACACAAAATGTACATAAACTTCCAAATCACCCCATAATTAACATAACATTGTTTTAGGTTGTCAAACTTGCATTTTTTCATCACACAATCCACGACGACGATAACGAAAATGCTAACGACAATTTGTTCATTCCCAATTACACAAAGGGACCTATTCGGCCAACACCATCCAAACACATAGGCATGATTTTCATCCTTTTCTTCACTCCACAACAAACAAAACATGCTAAATACAATTCATCTTTCATTCCTACACACTACTACATACATACGGCCAACACTCCTACATGCATAATCTCATGAATTCCTTTCATTTCCACATACCACAACATGTACAAACCATCCATAAAACACATAAAGAAAATCAAACCTCACCTTTTTGCCTTAGCTCAACCACTCGGCTAGAGTTTGCAAACGACGAAACGAATGGTTCAACGACTCCAATAACTACCCCACGTTGTAGAGGACCTTCCACTTAGCATGAAAGCAAGAAGAAAATAATTTTCCAAGACAAAATTTTATGGGGCTGGCCGATCCTAGCCGTCTCCTCCTCTTTTTTTTTCTCTCATTTTCTTGAACTTTCTAAGAGATAAAGTGAAGATGAAGATGACTTGATCATCTTTCTCCTTTCATATAATAGCCAACCATGTGGCCATGGCCCACTCCCCACATGGCCGGCCACATGGCTAGAAAAAAGTCATGAATTTTGGCCCATTTTTCAAATAATGGCCAACTTTCCATAATTCATTTTTTGGTCCCAAATTTTTCCAACTTTCATTCTCTAATTTTTCCTTATTCCAATCTTACCCTTAACACTTCATACCAACAAAAGATGAATATGCACTTATGCATTGAGACAAAATCAACAAAGCCGGAAATTAAAAGTCTTGTCCATACCTCGTCGCAACCAACTTAGAATATTCCAACGTACGAAATACGGGGTGTAACATTAAGGGAAATTAGGAATTAATATTTCATGAAGAAGGCCAAGTGGCCGTGTGGCTTGGGGTGGGCTCCCACCCATGGCTTGGCCAAATTTAATTAAACCAAGTCATGTGTGGGGCATGGTCCACTTGTATGATTCATATATGTACACTTTAGATGACTAGCAAGACTATTATTCATCATCTTCACAACCTTAGAAACTTGGAGAAAAAGAGAGAAGCCATATTCGGCCATGGCCTAGCCGAGCAAGAGCCAAGAAAATTGATCAAAAAAAATAATTTTTTTCTAGTATTCCAACCATTGGAAGGTCCTTGTTAACGTGACATAGTTGTTGGAGAAATCAAAACATTCATTCTTGCAAAGCACAAACCCTAGCCAAGTTGAGGAACTAAGTGGTAAAGGTAAGGTTTAATTCCCTTTTACATGTGTCATGAAGGGTTTATGCGTGTTGTAGTGTGCAGAAATGGATGAAATTCATGAAATATTGTGTGTTGGGTGGTGGTCGTATATGGGCTGCTTTGTATGACAAGGAATGAACTAAATTACTTAGTATTTTTGTTATTGTTGTTGTGGATCCTATGATGAAAATGAAGGTTTAATGATTCAAGTTGAAGTTGTAATCGTAGGTGGGCTGTTTTAGAAGCTAATGTGATTTTAATATAGTTTCTTGTATTTATGAGAATGATGTTGTTAACGTGTGGATTGTTGGTGTAGTTCATGAATTTGGAAGAAAGAAATGTGTTGTTGTTGTTCTTATTGAGTTTGGGGAGGTTTCGGGTGGAGTGGTATGTTGGTTGGGTTGTTTTGAATATTGTACGGATTGTTTGAAGTGTTCTTGAATCTTGTTTGAATGGTTTCGGATTAGTACTTGAATGTGTGAGCATTGATGTTGGCTTGATTGTATGTGGTTGATTTGAATGTAAATGGAATGTTGTCGAATTATGTAGAAAAGAGTTACTAACGTTAGAATGCGTTTTGAATTAATTGTCGATGTTGTTAATATCGTTGTTGGTATTGTTGTTGATGATTTGGCCGTGTTGAATTATGGGGTTTTGTTGAATTTATAGGGGAAATGCTGCCCGAATTTTTGTAAATAAAGTGCTAGCTTGGGATTGAATTCCTAAGTACCTATAGCTGATGTTTGGTATCTATTGACGTTATTGTAGATCTTGGGAAGCCCGAGACTTAGGTTCGGATTAGCTTAGGAAGCGGACAAGGTATGTAAAGCTTACCCGTTCTTTCTTTTAGCATGTCTTAGATGTAAGTAAGATATGATACGAGCCTTGGGGAAACTCTAGTCATAAGATCCGAGCACGTCTATGATTCTTATTCACTTCTTGATGCTAGCATTCCTAATATAGTCGAGCTATGATCCTTGTGTCTTTTGTACGATTGGATAGTAGATATTGCATAAAGAGTTATTATTCCTAAAGGATTACATGTCGAATAAGGTCCGTAACTTTCATAGACGGGCTCGGATCGCTTTGATACGTTCATAGAGGGTCCTAAAGCGAATAATGCCCATAACTTTCATAGGCGGGCTCAGATTGATTGGGTACATGTCTATGGTCCCCGAGACTTTCCTTTGTAAGTCCTAACGACATTTTGAAAGAACTTAACATGACTATCGTCTTAACCCTCGAGCGTCGACCACTTACTTATCTATTGAGTCTGTAATGATGATTTATATGCATATGGTTACTCACTACTCTGCTCGTGCATACTGTTGTTACATCTTTCGCCGAGTCCCGGGCCGGTTGTGTCATCGTGCGCACTATGCTATATTCTGGAGTATGATGTGTTATGGTTCACTGAGTCCCCCACTAGAGGGCCGGGAACCGTATAAATACGTTCTGGAGTATGACGTGTTTTCTGGAGTATGATGTGTTTCCTGGAGTATGATATGTTATGATGTGTTATAGAGATATGCTGTGTTACGGAGTTATGCAATATTCTGGAGTATGATGTGTTATGGCGCAAAAAACGGGGTGGAGACCATGTTCCGTCCACCGATCCCCATTATGGGTCGCATATGATATATGATATTTACATGCACGATTTATGTTTCCAAAGTAAACATTTTGGTATTCTGGACATTGTACTTATTCTTTTTGTACTTTTTGTTCCGTTTATGATCCTGTTCACAGTGCATCATGCTTTATATATTCAGTACATATTCTGTACTGACCCCCTTTCTTCGGGGTCTGCGTTTCATGCCCGCAGGTACAGAAGCTCGATTTGGTGATCCGCCAGCTTAGGATATCTATTCTGCTATCTTGGAGCGCTCCCTTGTTCCGGAGCCTACATTTTGGTACAGACTCTTTCGTTGTATATGTATACGTCTATTCAGGGGTACGGCGGGGCCCTGTCCCGTCATATGATTCTGTTGTTACTCTTAGAGGTCTGTAGACATACATGTGGGTTGTGATTAGTTACTGTTCAGTTATGTCTGTGTGATTTATGTTTTGGGCGGTCCCACTCGCCGTGGCAGCCTTATCGGCTTGCGTATGTATATATTTTGGGATGTTGTGTATATTATGACAGCCTTGCCGGCTTCTGTGCGGTATATATGTTTATATACGACACCCGATCTTTGTGTATGTATAAGTTACCTATATGTCGATTCTGGTTAATGGGTGTGTATGAGTGTCCAGCTCGGGCACTAGTCACGGCCTACGGGGTTGGGTCGTGACAATTAGTGCGGGTGATACTTTTGTATTTGACCCCGGTGATGACTTAGGAGTGATTCCTTACTCTAGATGGGCTAGTGTGATGATTTTGGGTTGGGCTTATTGATGATAATACACTTAGTCATGAGGGATTTCACTTGTTTCTTGACTTAAGGGGAGATGTATGCTTCTTAATTGGAAGGACCAATGTTGACTTGCACGTTGGGATTTTTATTTGCATTGGGTTCTTTGATTTACCCTTTTGTCAAAATCACTTGAATAGCCAAGTGTCTTTAGCATTATTTGGATACATGTTCTTTCTCGATCCATTTTGTCACGACCCAACCCCGTGGGCCATGACTAGTGCCCGAGCTGGACACCCATACGCACCTATTAACCATAATCAGCATACAAACAACTTATATACATACACAGGTTAGTCGTTGTCTCAAACTGTCGTATATAAACATATGTATACATATCGCATATAAGCCGGCAAGGCTATCACAATAACCACGACATCTCAAGAAAACATATATATATATATATATATATATATATATATATATACACGCAGCCGACAAGGCTGCCACTGCGGATGGGACCGCCCAAAACATAAATCACACAAACATAGCCGAACAGTAACTATTCACAACCCACACATGTGTCTACAGACCTCTAAGAGTAACAACAGAATCATATGACGGGACAGGGCCCCGCCGTACCCCTGAATAGACATACATATATACAACAAAGGAATCTTTACCAAAATATGGGCTCCGGACAAGGGAGCGCTCCAAGACAGCAGAATGGATGTCCTAAACGAAGCGGATCACCAAAACAATCGTACCGCGGGCATGAAACGCACCCCGAAGAAAGGGAGTCGATGACGGAATATGTACTGAGCATGTAAAGCATGGAATACAGTAAACAGAATTATACTGGAGTAAGGAGTATAGAAAATTAGTACAGTAACCAGAAGACCGCAAGGCTTGCCTTTGAAACATAAATCATGCATGTCTATATCATATCCAATTCATTATGGGACTTAGAAACATAAGTGAATAATCATCTTGTACATATGCATATATAACGTGTCCCGGCCCTCCAGTGAGGGACTCGGTAACTAAGATCATCATATCGTCATGTCATCATATCATCATGTCTTCATGTCATCATATATATATATACCGTACCCGGCCCTCTAGTGAGGGACTTGGTGAAATAATCATATATATACCGTACCCGGCCCTCTAGTGAGGGACTCGGTGAATGAGATCATGTCTCCATCATGTATATCATACGTGGCCCATCCTATGGGCTAGCGCCATCATCATATCATCATACACATGTACCGTACCCGGCCCTCTAGTGAGGGACTCGGTGAACTGTGCACGAATACATACCCGGCCCGGGACTCGATGAAAGACGTAACAACAGCTAGCACGAGCAGAGTAGTGAGAAACCATATGCACATAAAATCATATTTTAAGACTCGATAGATAAGTAAGAAATCAACGTTCGAGTATCAAACGATAGTCATGTAAAATCCGTTCTAATGCCATTAGGACTACATTAAAGAGAATCTTAGGGATCGTAGACATGTATCAAATCAATCCGAGCCCGCCTATGAAAGTTACGGGCATTATTCATTATGGAATTCTCGGCGAACATATCGTAGCAATCCGAGATCATATATGAAAGTTAGGGACATTATACGACATAAAATCCTTTTGGAGCAAAAACTCTTTATACAACATTTGAAATCCAATCATACAAAAGACATAAGGACCATACTTCGACTATATTAAGAGTGCCAACATCAAGAAGTGAATAAGAATCGTACATGCTCGGATCTTAGTAGTAGAGTTACCCCAAGGCTCGTATCGTATCATACTTACATCTAGGACATGCCAAAAGAAAGAAAGGGTAAGCTTTACATACCTCGTCCGCTCCCTAAGCTAATCCAAACTTAAGTCTCGGGCTTCCCAAGATCTACAACAACGTCATTATATACCAAACATTAGCTATAGATACTTAGGGATTCCATCCCAAACTAGCACTTTATCTATGGAAATTTGGGCAGCATTTCCCCTATAAATTCAACAACCCTGAGAACTCAACTCGGCCAAATCATCAACAACAATACCAGCAATCATATTAGCAACATCAACAATTAATTCAAGACGCATTCTAACGTTAGTAACTCTTCTACATAATCCGACAACATTCCATTTACCTTCAATTCAACTACATACATTCAAGCCAACATTAACGCTCACATGTTCAAGCACTAATCAAGATCATTCAAACAAGATTCAAGAACACTTCAAACAACCCTTGCGATATTCAAAACAACCCAACCAATACACTCCTCACTAAACCTCCCCAAACTCAACAAGAACAACAACAACACATTTCTTTCTTCCAAATTCATGAACTACACCAACAATCCACATGTTAACAACATCATTCTCATAAATTCAAGAAACTACATTAGAATTACATTGGCTTCTAAAACAGCCCACAAACGATTATAACTTCAACTTGAATCATTAAACCTTCATTTGCATCATAGGATTCACAACACAACAACCAAAATATCAAGTAAAATCAATTCACCATGTTCTACCAAAAACAGCCCCTACACGGCCCAACTTCAGCATACATGATTACATGAATTTCATCCATTTCTACACACTACAACATGTACAAACCATCCATAACATATAAAAGGGAAGATTAAACCTTACCTTTTCCACTCAACTTCTCAACTTGGCTAGGGTTGTGTTTTGCAAGAATAAACGTTTTGCTTGCTCTAACAACTACTCCACGTTAACAAGGACCTTCCAATTGGTTGAATTGCTAGAAGAAAATATTTTTTTGATCAATTTTTCATGGGTCACTTTTGGGCAGGCTTGGCCGAATGGCTTCTCTTTTCTTTCTCCAAGTTTCTCCAAGTTTCTAAGGGGTGAACATGATGAATATAATCTTGCTTGTCATCTATTGTTTACATATATAATTAACACATGGCCTATGCCCCACATAGGGCTTGGATCAATTAAATTTGGCAAGCCATGGTGGATTACTTCAAGCCACGGCCACACACAGCTTGTTCATGAAATATCAACTTTTCTTAATTCACTTTTAACCCAATTTTTTTTTAATATTCCATACCAATAGAATCATAAGCAAATATGCCTTAAAACAATATCGGAGGTTAAAAGTCTTACCTCGTATCCGGGAATAGTCTTGTTCTTAACTTATCATGGTTAGCTTTCAGATTTTCCCAATGTACAAATTACGGGATATAACATCCTTCCCCCTTTTGAACATTCGTCCTCGAATGTTAAACTAGTCTCATAAGGTCTTATAAGGATCTGGGGGGGGGAGTTTCCTTTATTACTATAGTATGCGATCATCTACCAATCATATTTCTTCTTCCATCTTCTTTTCAGCTTCTCAAATCATCTCTCCTGTTATTGTTTTGCACAATACCGTAACAGAAGCCACGTCTTTAGTACGCAACCTTCTTACCTTACGAACAATGTAATAAGGTCCAATATGTCTCGGGTTAAACTTCTCCTTCTTGTCGAATCTCATTACACCTTTCATGGGTGGTATCCTCAAGCATACCCACTCGCCAATTTAGAATTCTCAAGTGTCGATCGATTGTCGTCATATGATTTACACGTCCTCGACTGCCATAGCCGTTCCTCGCTTTAATTATCATCGGCTTCGGTATCATCTGAAAGAATTTGACACATAAATTCACCCTCTCTTTTAGTGGCCGCTAGTTCGATCATCTTGCTTAAATCATCTCATAATCCCCTTTACGCAACTTGTAACATTCTAGGCACATTGTCTCGTGTCGTTTCTTTATCTTTAATTCGAACTCTTCTATCGTCCCTTTGCTCAGATCTTGCTCTCAACTTTCCGGTCATACATTATGTTGCAATCTTTACAAGAATATGCGAAGGTGCTCAAATTAGCCCAAAAATACCTTGGCGTGGCTTCACTAATCCTTATGTTTTACTTTGTATTCGCCTTTCTTCTCTTACAACTGGTGTCAGAATAAATCTTTGGTTCAACCATAGCCATGTCCTGTTTGTCCTCAGTACTAACTCCATCTCGGTAATTTAGCTTGAACCATCTTTACATCTTTCCTTAATGTACCCAAAATCTCGTAACCATATTGTTATTCTTTTGAATCCAAACTTTCTCATTAAGTATTTGCTTGGTCTCCCTAGCATATAAATATTCATAGGTAACATAACTACTCTTGTACGACTTGTATAAAGTATATTCCATCTTAGTTACGGTCTTTCCTTCTCCTGGTTCACTCTGCTCCACATTTTCCTTCTGTCCTAACATTCGCTTGTAGCCTATCCTGTCATACTTTTTCCCTTCCTTTATTCACTCCTTTAAGCCTCCACTTTCCAATGTCATACTTTTTCCCTTCCTTTATTCACTCCTTTAAGCCTCCACTTTCCAATGTCATATCATTCAAGATCTCTACAATTAATTCTCAGCACTATCTCAATTACCCTTCCAAAACTTCTACCCTTTTGCTGGCTTTTGGATCTTACTAACTTGTCTCGGCAAGGAATCTTACCTGTAGCCCGAGCATCCGTATCAAATATATTATAGCGTTGATTGTCTTCATCTTGCACTTGCATCTCTCGCACCCGCTTCCCCCCTTAAGGGTGTACTTAAACTGTTACCCGATTATACTTTGTCCTATGTCCGCATTTTCCACTCTCAGTTAGGCAGCACTTTTATTCCGACATTCTGATCCCCTTGCCGTTCATCTACTCACCTTCTTTCTTTTCCAAATATCATTGTGTTAGTACTTCCCAAGCTTATCCTATAGTGAAAACAGCATCAACTTGCCCTGTAACATTTGTGCCATTTATTTTTCTTTTCACTTGAACTTCGTTACCCTGTCCGATTAATGCCTTCCATATACCGCCACGTTGGTTGCCGGAATACACATATCCGCTGATATAGCCATGTACGGGATATCATGTGCCTATATAGACATAATTACTACTATCTTGCTTACAAAATATTTCCAAATACTATTCCAACTCACCCTAATCCTAGAGCTGTGATACACCTTCTTGCTCTTCACCGGTCTAGTCCGCCCCGGCCTACGTGACCTCTTAAGGTTTCCGCCCACTCTGTATATTCTAATTTCCCTTAGAATACTCGAGCTTCCCATTTGGCTCTCCTGTGTCTGACTTTATAGGACTTTTAATACACTTCCCAGGGGGTCACCCATCCTAAAATTTTTCTCACTCCAGTACGCTTAACCTTCGAACTCTAATGAAATACGATGCTCTAATGCTAATATGATAGCGTCCTCCTCACCGCATGACCTTCATCGCATAATCTGGAGTAAGTTAAAGGCTTAACAGATTTCAAAACGTTCTCATAACACATCCCCCTCCGAATTAGAAAGGGTCTCTTTCTTCGACTTCACAATTACTATTTTAGCCCTTTTGCAATCCTCAATATTGACTTTTCACCTATAGGTATGACTACTTCCCGTCCTAAACTTCCAGATTCCCAATGGTGATTGACACACCTTGATCGCCGTTACTTACAAATACTTGGTTATCGGCCTTTGGATTTTACGCTATTAAATAACACTCATACGGTAAATACACATACATAAAAGTATTCCAATAAGGACTCATATACAGTAACCGCATTTGGTGATGCCTCCGATCTTGTCTCTGCGGCCAACGCATATAGGCGGTTCGATGGACCGCTACGGGCGGAGGCTCCGCCACGGCCTCTGCCACGGCCTGCTGGTGTCGGTATACCCTGCCCCATAGGGCGCATGGGTACAGGAGAAGATGATCCAGCAACTGACCCAGTAGGCTGAGCTGCACCACCTGGACTATCCCTATACGGACACTCCCTCATAATATGGCCCTGACGGCCGCAAGTAAAGCAAGCACCTGTAGCGAAACGGCATTCCCCAAAATGAGGCCTACCACAACGAGAACACCGAGGCAAAGGTGGCCTCGGCCCGACCCGAACTCTCGTCCGCCGTGAACCGAGAGCCTTGGAGCTCGACCGGCTCCGAATACCTATGTCGGATCTCCTACTCGTAACTTGGGGTGTGTACTCCGTCTTTGGCCGGGAAGGATATCTACTATCTCGCTGTCGGGGCTGCTGCCCTCGGAACTCTCCCCGAATAGCCGAGCCGATCTGCCCTCTTGGGCGGCTCTGTCATGATCTCTGTCGGGCTGACGCCCTCTATGTCGATCCTCCATACCTTGGGCATACGCCTGTACCCATACAATATCCATACCGGGCTGAGAAGCCATCACCATACAGCTATCGACCAAATAACGATCTAACCCCATCACATACCGATGCATCCCATCGGTCATATCAGCTATAATAGTGGGTGCATATCTAGCCAACGAATCTGTCACACCCTAATTTCTGTTAGGGCGTGATGGGAACCGAACCTTGTTGGGGCCGAGCGAACCGCCGACTCTCGTAATACTCGTAATCATCTTTGGGCCCGCAAAACATGACATAAGCACATAACGAAAATTTTGCAGAAAACAAACATGCTTTTCGTCTTTTTCAAATCAAATAAAATCTGTAGTCACAACAAATCTGTAACATAATGCATAATAATACATCGGTTTACATAGCCGCTTACAAACTAACGTCTTATACACACGACACTGTCTGCAAAGTCTCTACCATAACTCCAGATACCATAACAAAAGCATTCTGACTCGGCAACACTCCGAGGGGAAATGGAGCTCGCCAATCCGACTGAACCTCTTCTACTCATCCGTATATACTCGCGCGCGGCATGAAACGACCCAGAAGAAAGGGGTCGGATGGAATATATCGAGCATGTAAAGCATAGCATACAGAAAACGAGGTCATAACCAAAGTAAGGAGTATAGAAAGTGAGCATAATGACCAGAATACCAAAGTACTTACATCTGACACACAAATCATACATAAGAGGTTCAGAAGACAAATAGGATAATCAGAATGCCAAAATGTTTCCTCCCGAAATACAAATCACACATATCAATGCCCTGGATCATATCCGGCCCATAAAGGAACTGAGTGGCATAAGTAGATAGTCACCACATACATATGCATATATAACGTGTCCCGGCCCTCCAGTGAGGGACTCGGTATCATGAGATTATTATGTCAGCAAATCATCACATATCATATCGTATATCATGAGATTATCATGTCAGCAAATCATCACATATCATATCGTATATCATGAGATTATCATGTCAGCAAATCATCACATATCATATCACATATCACATACGGTTCGTAATGGGACCGGCGGACGGATGCAACATGGTCGCCCTCGCCTCGGCGCCATAACACATCATACTCCAGAAGATTTCATATCTCCGAAACCCGACATACGGCGGTCAAAAGTCCAGCGGTCAATATCACATACCGCGGTCAAAAATCCAGCGGCAATATCACATACCGCGGTCAAAAGTCCAGCGACAATATCACATACCGCGGTCAAAAAATCCAGCGGCAATATCACATATACACGGTGCCGCCCTATAGTAGAGGGCTCTGCGAACCGGACACATCATACTCGAGAATATCATATAGTGCGCACGAAACATACCGGCCGGGACTCGGCGAAAGAGGTAATAACGAATGCACGAGCGAAATCGTGGGAAATCATATGCAATGCAAAACACTTACAAAGACCCAACAGCATAATCAAAGCGAACTATTATTTACAACCCAAGATAATAGTCAAATCAGATTTTCTTCCGAATATCACTCGGGAACATATCAAACCGAACTTCAGGAACCATAGTCACGTATCAAAATCACATACATAAAAATCTTTATTTCAGACTCAAAAAATCAATAAGTAATCATACTCGGGGGTCGGAAAGATAGTCATATTAAATTCTTTCAAAAATAGGTCGTTAGAACAAAACATAGAAAAGTCGCGGGACCCGCGGACGAGCGTCAACCCAATCCGGGCCCGCCTATAAAAATTAAAGTCATTACTCGTCATGAAATCATTTGCGAAGATATCAAAGCGATCCAAGCCCTTTCTTGAAAGTTACGGTCGTTCGTAGTTTCAGAATCATTTAGGAACAAAACTCTTTTGAAAACAAAACTTTTATGCAACTTTTGAAATTTAGTCATACAAAAGACAATAGGACCATAATTCGACTACATTAAGAATACGAATATCAAGAAATAAATAAGAATCGTTTACGAGCTTATCAAAGCAATCCGGTTCCGTCTATGAAAGTTACGGACATTTGTAGACATAAGATCCTTTCGGAACAAACCGTATACATAGCATTTCAAATCCAATCGTATCAAAGACATACGGTCCATAGCTTGGCCACATTAAGGATGCCAACATCAAGAAGCAAATATGAATCACAAACATGCTCGGATTTTAATAGTAGAATTACCCCAAGGCTCATAACATATCACAACTTACTTGCCTAGGACATGCCAAAAGAAAAGAAGGATAAGCTTCACATACCTTGTTTGCTTCCTAAGCTAATCCAAACTCAAGTCTCGGCTTCTCAAAATCTACAACAACGTCATTAGACACCAAACATTAGCCATAAGCATCGAAGAATCCAATTCCAAGCTCTCACTTTATTTACAAAAATTTGGGCAGCATTTCCCCTATAAACTCAGCATCCCCGAGAATTCAACTCGGCCAACATTATCAACAATAATACCAACAACCATATAAACAATATCAATAATCAATTCCAACACATTCTAACATTAGTAATTCCTTTCCATATGATTCGACGATATTCCATTTTCGTTCAATTCGACATTCTACATTCAAGGCAACGTCAATGCTTGCATATTCAAATACTAATCTGAGACCACTCAAGCAAGTTTCAAGAACGCCTCAAACCATCCACACAACATTCAAACAATCCAAACAATACACCATGGAACCCGAAACCTTCCCAACTCAACACGAACAACAATAACATATTTCTTTCTTCCAAATTCATAAACTATATCAACAATTCACACATTGACAACATTATTATCATAAATACAAGAAACCATAGTTAATTCACATTAGCTTCCATAATAAACCTCAAACGACTATAACTTCAATTTGAACCATTAAACTCTCATTTGCATTATAGAATCCACAACACAAAATCCCAATCATACTAAATAGAACTAGTTCTTCACTCCTACACAACACCACATATACACGGCCAAGCTCCCAACAATTACAATTTCGACTTGAACCATTCAATACCTTCATTCTCATCACATAATCCATGACAACAACAACAAAATACTAAGTAAAATCAATTCGCCATAACCTACTCAAAACAAATTTCTATACATGACCAATCATCAACATGCATAATTTCATGAGTCTCATTCATTTTCTACACACTACAACAACACACAAACATGCTAAATACAATTAATTCATCACTCCTCCTACACCACACATACCACACTGCTACAACAACACACACACGGCTCAACTTCAACTTGCAATATTTCATTCATTTCCACATACCACAACATGTACAAACCATCCATAACACATGAAAAATAAGATTGCACCTTACCTTTCCCACTTGGTTCTTCACTCGGCTAGAGTTGTGCTTGTAAGAATAAAGGCTTTACTTGCTCCAGAACTACTCCATGTTGTTAAGGACCTTCCAATGAATTGAAAACCTAGAAGAAAATATTTTTTTGTGATCAATTTTTGGACCTCAATTTTCCATGGTCATGGTGTCACACCCTAATTTCCGTTAGGGCGTGATGGGCACCTGACCCTTACTTAGGGCCGAGCGAACTCGCTAACTCTCATTATACTCATAGTCATGTGGGTCCTTAACTCATAACATGAACGCATAATGAAAACTTTCAAAAGAAACATACTTTTCATCTTTCTCAAATCAAGTGAAATCTGTAAACATACTAAATCTGTAATATAATGCATAATAATACATCGGCTTACATAGCCGCTTATAAAGCGACATCTTATATACACGACCATAATGTCCGCAAAGTCTCTAACATAACTACGAATACCATAGCAAAGCACTCGACTCGGCAACACTCCGGGAGGAAATGGAGCTCGCCAATCCGGTGGAACATCTTCGCTAACATCTTCTACTCATGCGGGTGTACTGCGTGGCATGAAATGCGCCCCGA
Organism: Lycium ferocissimum; assembly: GCF_029784015.1. Lineage (NCBI taxonomy): Eukaryota > Viridiplantae > Streptophyta > Magnoliopsida > Solanales > Solanaceae > Lycium > Lycium ferocissimum. The sequence goes on along the minus strand of NC_081347.1, from coordinate 39,954,899 downwards.
AGAAAGGGGGGTCGCACGGAATATGTACCGAGTATGTAAAGCATGGAATACGAGTAAACGGATCGTATGGAAATAAGGAGGACGAGAAAAGTAGTACAAGAACTTAAACTCATAAAGCTTACCTTGAACCATAAATCATGCATTTCAAAGTCGTAAATAAACTAAGTGACATAAATAGAAAATCATCATGTACACATGCATGCATAACGTGCCCCGGCCCTCTAACGAGGGACGCGGTAAGTAAAATCATCATATACATGTACATATAACGTGCCCCGCCCTCTAGTGAGGGACGCGGTGAATAGAGTCATCATATGCCATCTCGGCCACCTCCCCATATCATCATATCATATATATATATATATATATATATATAACGTGCCCCGGCCCTCTAGTGAGGGACGCGGTGAATAATGCAGTGGAGCTGCACGAATACATGCCCTGGCTCGGGACGCAGTGAAGGACATAATGAGGCTGGCACGAGCAGAGTAGTGAGAAACCAAATGCACATAAATCATCATCACAGACTCAATGAATAAGTAAGTAGCCGACGCTCGAGAATCAAAACGGAAATCATGTTAAGTTCTTTCAAAAACAAGTCATTAGGACTATACGAAGGTAAATCTCGGGAACCACGGATATGTATCAAACCAATCCAGGCCCGCCCATGTAAGTTAAAGTCGTTATACGTTACAAAACTTTCTACGAACGTTTCAAGGCAATCCGGTTCTATCTATGAAAGTTACGGACATTTTTTAGACATAAGATCCTTTAGGAACAAAACCGTTTATACAACATTCTAAATCCAATCATACCAAAGACATAAAGATCATAGCTTGACCATATTAAGGATGCTAACATCAATAAGCAAATATGAATCATAACATGCTCGGAACTTAAGAATGGAGTTACCTCGAGGCTCGTGTCATAGCCTAATTACAACTAGGACATGCCACAAGAAAGAAAGGTGAGCTTCACATACCTCGTCCGCTTCCTACGCTAATCTGAACTCATGTCTCGGCTTCTCAAAATCTACAACAACGTCATTAGACATCGAACATTAGTCATAAACCTTTGAAGGATTCAATTCCAAGCCATTATTTTATCTACAGAAATTTGGGCAGCATTTCCCCTATAAATTCAACATCCGCGAGAATTCAACTCGGCCAAATCTTCAACAACAATACCAACAACCGTATTAACAACATCAATGATCAATTCAAAACGCATTATAACGCTAGTAATTCTTTTCCACATAATTCAACAACATTCCATTTACCTTCAATTCGATGACATACATTCAAGCTAATGCCAATGATCTCACATTTAAATACTAATCCAAATCCATCCAAACAAAATTCAAGAACGCTTCAAACAATCCGCACGTTATTCAAAACAATCCATCCAAGCAACCATGGAACCCGAAACCTCCAATTTCCATAAGAACAACGTCAACATATTTCTTTCTTCCAAATTCATCAACTACACCAATAATCCACACTTTAGCAACATTATCTTCATAAATACAAGAAACTATATTTAATTCACATTAGCTTCCAAAACAGCCCACACACGATTTTATCTTCAACTTAATTCATTAAACCTTTATTTACATCATAGAATCCACAACACAACAACCAAAAATACTAAATAAAATTTAGTTCATTCCTTGTCACAAAATAGCCCATACTCACGGCTCAACATCAACATACAAAGTTTCATGAATTTCATCCATTTCTGAATAAACTTGTTAACAATGAAAAGGAACCTTAATCTTACCTTAAGTATGCAGCCACCACGTCCACCCTCTTCTTCTTCGTTGATTTTTAGCTCAAATTAAAGGCAACGCGACGTACGACACTTTTCACTTCATGGGCTTCGGAATTCGGGGCGCAGATTTTGGTCAAAATTAGTTTTTCTCTCTAGGCTCTCCTCTCTCTTTTTCTCCAGAATTTTCTGGGTGTTTTGGTATGAAAAATGAGGAGAAAAGGCTGATATTTCATTTAAAAAGGTGTCACGACCCAACCCCGTAGGCCGTGACTAGTGCCCGATCTGGGCACCCAAACACACCTATGATGGACTGCCCTCGATTATATCAAACACATCCGGGTATATGAAATATTGTTTCAAATTTATATAATTTCCGGAAAAAGGCGAGAGTTTCCTTTGTTTTACGGACTATCCAAAATAACCGCACGCGAGAAAATACCAACAAAGGCCACACAGGGCCAACAAAACAACATATATACATATGCGGTCCGACAAGGTACCGCGGTGAATGGAATCGCCCAAACACAACATATACAAACACAACTGTGCCGAAGTAGGCGCAACCCACAAACATATCCACAGACCTCTAAACAGAGAGACAGAATCATATGACGGGACAGGGCCCCGCCGTACCCCTAAACAAATATGTACAATGCAACGAATATATACCAAAAGTAGGCTCCGGAATAAGGGGAGCACTTCAAATAGCGAAGAGGGTGTCCTAAACCGGTGGATCACCAAGGCGTGCGTCCATGAGAATATGTACCGAGCATGTGGAAATACAATTTAATCGTACTTTTAAATAAGGAGTCATGGATGCAAGAACCGTAAACCACAAAACTTACCTTCGAACATAATTCATACATGTTCATATCATATACCAATCGTACAATCATTCACACGCGTATACATATAGCGTATCCCGCCCTTCTAGCGAGAGACTCGATAAGTAAGATCATATCATCATCCCATATATACATACATATAATGAGGGACTCGGTGTATAGCGTGTCCCGGCCCTCTAGTGAGGGTCTCGGTGTATAGAATCATGTCATCATCATATCATCATATACATAGCGTGTCCCGGCCCTCTAGTGAGGGTCTCGGTGTATAGAATCATCATATCATCCTATTATCACATATCATATCAGACTTCGGAACCCATGGTTACGTACCAAATTCATATGCATAGAAATCTTCATTTCAAACTCGACAACGCTTAAGTAATCGTGCTCGGGGGTTGAAATCATAGCCACATGAAGTTCTCCTCCGAACGTCACTCCGGATCAAATAGAATTTTTTTTGAAATCATAGTTACGTATAAAAATCATATGCATAAAATCATTGTCATAATCCAAAAGATAAGTAGAATAGTCATATTGGAAATCGAAACAATAGCTACAACATTTTCTTTCAAAAGTTATCGATATTACATAAAAGGGCGTCGCGGGACCCACGGACGGGTGTAGACCCAGCTGGGCCCACCTATGAAAAACATACTTATCCTAGATCATACAAGCTTCTACGAAAATTTCAAAGCAATGGCCTTTTCATGAGAGTTATGGGCGTTCGTAGTTTTTGAATCGTTAAAGAATATACTCAAAAAAAAAAATCAGCTTTCATGTAACTTTTGCAACTTATAAATTTCAAGGTCATAAGGATCAAGGTTTTGTCATATCAACACAAGAATACCAAGGAACAAAAACGAATTATAGACATGCTCGGATTGCGAGAATAGAGTTTCCTCGAGGCTTGAATCATAGCCTATTTTAACTAAGGCATGCCAAGAAAAGAAGGTTACTTTACATACCTCAAATGCTCTCCAATATGATCCAAATCAAGCTAAATCCAACCTACGATTCGGGCTGCCCAATGTCTACAAACAAGTCATAAAATGCCAAACATTAGCTAATGACTTTTTGGCCTTAAATTCCAAATTTGCCCTTAATTCTACAGAAATTTGGGCAGCATTTCCCCTGTAAATAGGCTACCCCGAGAATTTAACTCGGCCAAAACAATCAACAACAACAACAATAACCAACCTAGCAACATCAACAACCAATCCGGAAAACAATACAACAATAATAGCTTTCTTTTCCATCATTCGACAACATTCATGAATTCGATTCAACGCTTACCTTCAAGCCAAGATCGACGCTTATACATTCACATACTAACCCGAACCCATACCAACAATATTTAAAGACATCCTAAGCAATTCATACAACATTTCCAACAATCCAAATTTTTCTCCAACTTGGCCGAATTCAGCCCCTCAACCCGAGACACCCCTATAACTTTTTCTTCATTTTCAAATCATGATTTGTATCCAAAATTCACATTCTAACAATGCTATTTTCATCAATATACAAAATACATTAAATGTACAACAATCTCCAAATCAGTCCACAACAACTACAACATCAATTTAATTCATTAGACATTCATTTCCAACATAGAATTCACAACGACGACGACTAAAACATTAAGCGATATTCCTTCGTTCATTGTCATATAATATGACCCATTTCGACCAACACTACACATATACATATATGGATGATGCTCAATCGTTCTTCACCTTACAATGATCATAACAAACTAACTAGGCATTAATTCATAGTTTCAACACAACACAACAAACACCCACTTACACGGCTCAAGCTCCACATACACAACTCACTTCCAACATTTCATATTTCATGATATTCATCCAATTTTACATATTACAAGATACAAACAACCTTTATAACATACAAAGCATAAATGATTCTTACCTTTCTCCTTCAATTTCCCAATAGCCTAGGGTTTCCAAAGATGAGAATTAATGGATTGATCGCTCAAACGACACCTCTACGCTACTAGGGACCTCAATATAGTAGGTCTGCATCATCAAAAAAAATTTAGGAGGACAAGAAATGGGAGGTGATTTCAGCTCCTCTTGGCCGAGAGCCTTGGAGGAGGGAGTCTTCAACTTCTCTTATTTTCTAAGTGTTGAAATGAAGAATAAGACTAGTGGTCATCTTTTAATACTTAAATGAAGTGTACAATTCCCTTGGCCCACATTAATGAGTTGTTCCAATTAAAAGATGACACAAAAATGGTGTGGGCACCACTTACATGCCACACGGACAAGGGCCAAATAATTCATGATTTCCAACTTCCAATTTTATCAATTTTGGTCTCAAATTTTCCTAATTGTCCCATACCAACAAATTCATGCACAACTTATATCTCAAAATAAAATCGAAGGTCAAAAATCCCGACTTTGTATCCCGAAATAGTTTTGTCCTTAACTTGTCATAATTAATCCGGATTGTTCCAATGTACAAAAATACGGGTTCTAACAAAAGGTGTGGGTAATGGGCCTGACCCGGTTGGGCTCGGGTTGGGCCTGGCCCACTGACCTTTCTGCCTTAAAACGTCTATATCTCCTTATCCCGATGTCGTCTGTGAACCCACGACCTATGGTTGGAAAGATATTTCAATTATCTACAACTTTAATTCTGGGAGTTTTCCCAAATTCCAAACTCATAATACCGTTTTGGCCCCTCGAAGTCAGATCACCCGAAGACGTTTTCTTAAATCGCCCTTTTGGAGGGCTTACACTCATTTTTAGCTTATGGGTCCTTCTTAGGACTTGCTCAACTTCACATGTACCACCCCTATATCTATTCATATGTCCTTTATAAAATCCCGACATGTGGGTCCCACCTTAACACACGGCCACTTTGGCCTTTTCATGAAATTTTTATTTCAACTTCTAGCCCCTAATTTCCCTTAATATTCCATACCAATAAAATTCATAAGCAACTTGTGCATTAAAATAAAATCGGAGGTCAAAAGTCTCAACCTCGTATCCCGAACTAGTCTTGTCCTTAACTTATCATGGTTAGCTCGGATTATCCCAACGTACAAAATACGGGATATAACATCCTTCCCCCCTTTAGAACATTCGTCCTCGAATTTTCAACTAGCCTCGTAAGGTCTTATAAGGATCTCGGGGGTTCCCTTTATTACCGTAACATACAGTCTCATCTACCAATCCTATTACTTCTTCATCTCCTCTTCAGCTTCTCAAGTCATCTCCTTCCTGTTATTATTCCGCCATAATACCTTAGAAAAAGCCACGTCTTTAGTACGCAACCTCCTTACCTTACGAACAATGTAATAAAGTCTAATACATCTCGGGTTAAACTTCTCCTTCTTGTCGGATCTCATTACACCTTTCATGGGTGATATCTCCAAATATACCCACTCGCCATACGGAATTCTAAGTGTCGACGCCGATTGTCGTCATATGGTTTGATCTCGCTGCTAATAGTCGTTCCCTGCTTTAATTTCCATCAGGCGGTATCATCCTGAAAGAATTTGATGCATAAATTCACCCTCTTTTAGTAGCCAGCTAGTTCTGATCATCTCGCTTAAATCATCTTATAATCCCCCTTTACTCTACGTGTAACATTCTAGGCACATTGTCTCGTGTCATTTCTTTATCTTTAATTCGAACTCTTCTATCGTCCTTTTGCTCAGATCTTGTTCTCAACTTTCCAGTCACACATTATGTTACAACCTTTACGCGAATATACGAAGGTGCTCAAATTAGCCCAAGAAATACCTTAGCGTGGCTTCGCTAATCCTTATGTTTTACTTGTCTTCTCCTCTCTTACCTTACAATCGGTATCGGGATAGGCCTTTGGTTCAACCATAGCCATGTTCTGTTTGTCCTCAGTACTAATTCTATCTCGGTAATTCGGCCCTAAACCCTCTTTACATCTTTCCTCAATGCACCCAAAAATCTCGTAACCATATTGTTATTCTTTGGATCCAAACTTTTCTCATTAAGTATTCGCTTGGTCTCATCCTTAGCATATAAATATCCATAGGTAACATAGCTACCCTTGTACGACTGCATAAAGTATATTCAATCTTAGTCATGATCTTTCCTTCTCTGGTTCATGGTATTTCACATATCCCCTCCGTACCAACATTCGCTAGTAGTCTATCTTGTCATACTCTTTCCTTCTTTTCTCACTTCCTACTATAGGAGGTTTGCTATCTTTCTGCCTTGCTACTTATAGGTCGCAGTATCATTAGCGAACAACTCTATTGCCCACATCTTAGCCTCTAATCCAGCACAACAGGGTTACCTTTCACAATGCCTCTGTAAGTTACTTGTTATCGTCCTCTAGTCGTATTTTCCTTTAACCTTCCACTTTCCGATGTTATATCATTCAAGATATCTATAATTAATTCTCAGTACTATCTCAATTACCATCCTAGCTTCTACCCCTTTTGCTGGCTCTTGGACCTTACTAACTTGTCTTACTAACTTGTCTCGGCAAGGAATCTTACCCGTAGCCCGAGCACTCGTATCAAATACATTGTAGTGTTGATTGTATCCATCTTGCACTTGCATCTCTCGCATCCGCTTCCCCCCTTTAAGGGGTGTACTTATACTATTACCCGATTATACTTTTTCCTATGTCCGTATTTTCCAATCTCAATTAGGCGGCACTTTTATCCCGACATTCTGATCCCTTTGCCGTTCATCTACTCACTTTCTTTCTTTTTCGAATATCATTGTGTTAGAACTTTCCAAGCTTAACCTATAGTGAAAACAGCATCGGCTTGCCTTGTAACATTTGTGCCATTTATATATTTTTTTTCACTTGAACTTTGTTACCCTGTCCGATTAATGCCCTCCATATACCGTAACGTTGGTTGCCGGGGTACACATACCACGATATAGCTATATATGGAATACCATATGCATACCTATATATATAATTACTACTATCTCACTTACAAAATATTTCCAAACGCTATTCAAACTCACCTAATTCTAGAATTTTGTGATGCCCTTTTTCTCTTCACCGGTCTAATCCACCCCGTTCTACGCGACCTCTTAAGGTTTCGCCCTCAGACTCTAATTTTCCTTAGATTACTCTAGCTTCTCATTTGCTTCTTACGTCTGAATTTGTAAGACTTTCAGAAAACTTCCCAGGGGGTCACCCATCCTAAAATTTCTCTCACTCCAGCACGCTTAATCTTGGAACTCTGATGAAATACGGTGCTTTAATGCTAGTATGATCGCATCCACCTCACCGCATGACCTCCGTCACGTAATCTGGAGTAAGTTGAAGTCTTAACAATTTCGAAACGTTCTCATAACACGACTCCCTCCGAATTAGAAAGGGACTCTTACTCTTCGACTCCACAATTACTATTTTAGCCCTTTTCAATCCTCAATATTCGCCTTTCACTTATGGATATGACTACTTTCCGTTCTAGACTTCCAGATTCCCAATGGTGAGGAACACACCTTGATCGCCGTTACTTATAAATACTTGGTTATCGGCCTTTGGATTTCTGCCCTCATTTTACCTCGTTCCTCATCCTTTCTATAATCGAGTCTTTCACAATCCCGTCACTTATAGTACTCGTATCCTTAACTACATATGTCATGGTCTATTACTACACTGTTATCTCGCTCCCTTCTCACTTCCTTCTTCCAATTACCCTTTCTTTTCTTATGCTCACTATCACTTCCACTATTATATAACCCTTATTCCAAACTTTCCTACGAACTTGATAAGCCTTCCTTATTCGTTCCATAGCTCGCTTTTCCGTTTCACACTTGCCTTTATATTCTAGCTACATAGGTCATATCATAGCGTTGGCCACCTTCTCACTAGGCTTTACTTATTTTCATAACAATTCTCATTATATTCACATTATATCTTATTCGTAATCAATCCTATAATGTAACACTTTGCTTAATCCTTTACCCTTTCGGTCCACTTTATCCTTAATATCTCACAAGTTGTCTTATCCATACATTCATATCCATCGCAATTCTTTTCCTCTGTACTCTTGTCTTAATCATACTATTACTTCTTTTAATTATAAGCTCGTCATAATCCGTCCCTGCTTATCAATTCAGTCGGTACCTTAAATAACCCTCTATCAAGGTTTGCCAGCCTTTTCTAAATCGTCTCTTAGTATCACAAGCCCTTTCCAATTTCTTTTTACCATATCGATATCGACCTTCTAATTACTATTATCCCCAATTCAGCAATTAACTTATTCCTCGAGGTCAGCCGTACTCACAATTTAATCAAATCTTATCATTACTATTGGCACGACCTTTCAAGTCGTATTACAAACCTATATCTCATTCTCTTTTATTTACGGGAAAATTTCGGCGAGTTTCCTCTATATTTCTTACTATCTCAAAACTGCACGCGAAATACCAACAATGCCTCGGGGCCAACATACATATATACATATCATATCATATCACAGCCTCACAGGGCTCCCAATATCAACAACAGTACGAAAATGATGAACATACCTCGTATGCCCAACTCAATCTGCACCTGTTATACTTTCTTGTTTACTTTCCCTTTTTAACCTTTGACTTGTATCTCAGTCGTACTTCAATGTCTTACCCGACATATATCTCTCATACCTTTGCTTACTGCGTGCTTTGTAACCGACATCATCGGTCACTTTCTTCTATCGATGTCATCCTTCTATCGCAATCAAAGGTTAGCGCAAGAAATCTCATTTCTATGACTTGGCTCTATGGCACGATCTAAGATGTGAAAGAAGAGTAACCACCCTAGATGCCCGTAGCCTCTGTTTATAAATGTGGCGCGCTTCACACCATAAACGGGACTCACTGGACACGACTTTGCGAGACAACCCCTAGGACGAAGACGCTCGATACCAATTTGTCACACCTAATTTTCGTTAGGGCGTGATGGGCACCGACCCTTACTTAGGACCGAGCGAACCCGCTGACTCTCGTTATACTCATAGTCATGCTGGGCCCTTAACTCATAACATGAACGCATAATGAAAACTTTCAAAAGAAACATACTTTTCATCTTTCTCAAATCAAGTGAAATCTGTAAACATATGAAATCTGTAATATAATGCATAATAATACATCGGCTTACATAGCCGCTTACAAAGCTGACATCTTATATACACGACACTGTCTGCAAAGTCTCTAACATAACTACAGATACCATAGCAAAAGCACTCTGACTCGGCAACACTCCGGGAGGAAATGGAGCTCGCCAATCCAGCTGGAACATCTTCTGCTAACATCTTCTACTCATCTGGGTGTACCTGCGTGGCATGAAACGCAGCCCCCGAAGAAAGGGGGTCAGTACGGAATATGTACTGAGTATGTAAAGCATGGAATATAGTAAACAGGATCGTACGGAAATAAGGAGGACAGAAAAGTAGTACAGTAACCAGAAACTCATAAAGCTTACCTTGAACCATAAATCATGCATTTCAAAGTCATAAATAAACTGAGTGACATAAATAGAAAATCATCATGTACACATGTATGCATAACGTGCCCTGGCCCTCTAACGAGGGACGCGGTAAGTAAAATCATCATATACATGTACATATAGCGTGCCCCGGCCCTCTAGTGAGGGACGCGTTGAATAGAGTCATCATATGCCATCCGGCCGCCTCCCCCGTATCATCATATCATATATATATATATATATATATATAACGTGCCCCGGCCCTCTAGTGAGGGACGCGGTGAATAATGCAGTGGAGCTACACAAATACATGCCCTGGCCCGGGACGCAGTGAAGGACATATTGAGGCTAGCACGAGCAGAGTATTAAGAAACCAAATGCACATAAATCATCATCACAGACTCAATGAATAAGTAAGTAGCCGACGCTCGAGAATCAAAACGGAAATCATGTTAAGTTCTTTCAAAAACAAGTCATTAGGACTATACAAAGGTAAATCTCGGGGACCACGGATATGTATCAAACCAATCCGGGCCCGCCCATGCAAGTTAAAGTCGTTATACATTACAAAACTTTCTACGAACGTTTCAAGGCAATCCGGTTCTATCTATGAAAGTTACGGACATTTTTAGACATAAGATCCTTTAGGAACAAAACCGTTTATACAAAATTCTAAATCCAATCATACCAAAGATACAAAGACCATAGCTTGACCATATTAAGGATGCTAACATCAATAAGCAAATATGAATCATCAACGTGCTCGGAACTTAAGAATGGAGTTACCTGGACGCTCGTGTCATAGCCTAATTACAACTAGGACATGCCAAAAGAAAGAAAGGTGAGCTTCACATACCTCGTCCGCTTCCTACGCTAATCTGAACTCATGTCTCGGCTTCTCAAAATCTACAACAACGTCATTAGACATCGAACATTAGTCGTAAACACTGAAGGATTCAATTCCAAGCCATTATTTTATCTACAGAAATTTGGGCAGCATTTCCCTATAAATTCAACATCCCCGAGAATTCAACTCGGCCAAATCTTTAACAACAATACCAACAACCGTATTAACAACATCAATGATCAATTCAAAACGCATTATAACGCTAGTAATTCTTTTCCACATAATTCAACAACATTCCATTTACCTTGATTCGATGACATACATTCAAGCTAATGCCAATGATCTCACATTTAAATACTAATTCAAAACCATCCAAACAAAATTTAAGAACGCTTCAAACAATCCGCACGTTATTCAAAACAATCCATCCAAGCTACCATGGAACCCGAAACCTCCAATTTCCATAAGAACAACGTCAACACATTTCTTTCTTCCAAATTCATCAACTACACCAATAATCCACACTTTAGCAACATTATCTTCATAAATACAAGAAACTATATTTAATTCACATTAGCTTCCAAAACAGCCCACACATGATTTTATCTTCAACTTAATTCATTAAACCTTTATTTACATCATAGAATCCACAACACAACAACCAAAAATACTAAATAAAATTTAGTCCATTCCTTGTCACAAAACAGCCCATACTCACGGCTCAACATCAACATACATAGTTTCATGAATTTCATCCATTTCTACACATTATTCCCTCGTTCTAATCCGTTAAAACTCGAATAAACTTGTTAACAATGAAAAGGAACCTTAATCTTACCTTAAGTATGCAGCCACCACGTCCACCCTCTTCTTATTGGTTGATTTTTAGCTCAAATTGAAGGCAACGCGACGTACGACACTTTTCTCTTCATGGGCTTCGGAATTCGGGGCGCGGATTTTGGTCAAAATTAGTTTTTCTCTCTAGGCTCTCCTCTCTCTTTTACTCCAGAATTTTCTGGGTGTTTTGGTATGAAAAATGAGGAGAAAAGGCTGATATTTCATTTAAAAAGGTGTGGGTAATGGGCCTGACCCGGTTGGGCTCGGGTTGGGCCTGGCCCACTGACCTTTCTGCCTTAAAACGTCCATATCTTCTTATCCCGATGTCATCTGTGAACCCACGACCTATGGTTGGAAAGCTATGTCAATTATCTACAACTTTCATTCTGGAAGTTTTCCCAAATTCTGAACTCATAATACCGTTTTGGCCCCTCGAAGTCAAATCACCCGAAGACGTTTTCTTAAATCGCCCTTTTGGAAGGCTTACACTCATTTTTAGCTTATGGGTCCTTCTTAGGACTTGCTCAACTTCACATGTACCACCCCTATATCTCTTCATATTTTCTTTATAAAATCCCGACATGTGGGTCCCACCTTAACACACGGCCACTTTGGCCTTTTCATGAAATTTTTATTTCAACTTCTAGCCCCTAATTTCCCTTAATATTCCATACCAATAAAATTCATAAGCAACTTGTGCATTAAAATGAAATCGGAGGTCAAAAGTCTCAACCTCATATCCCGAACTAGTCTTGTCCTTAACTTATCATGGTTAGCTCGGATTATGCCAACGTACAAAATACGGGATATAACATGGGTGGTGTGGTTCTCAAGGCAACTGGGTGGGTTTTGGATTGGTTTTAGTGAAATTGGAGTCTTCTAAGTTAAAGAAATGAAGACGTTTGACCACAACCAACATTAGGGTAAATGTGTCATTTTTATTTTTTGTCAATCCATTAGGTCCGTAATGTGATTTTTAACTTATTCAGACCTTTGATTCGGGTCCCGAGGCCTTCGGGTGTGATTTGGGTCATTGGTTGAAAATTTTGGATTTTATGTTTTGGAGTTGACCGTGTTCAATACCGGGTCAAGATGACCTCTTTTGGGAATTTCAAGTGCGCGAGCAAGTTCATAGCTTGTTTTATGGCTGAAATGCATTTTTAATTTGTGGTCGGGGTTGGGGGGGGGGAGTTTCTGAATGAGTTTCGGGTATCGAATCAGAAATTTATGAAACCAGAAATCTTGTTTCAACTGTTGTTGGGTTACTTCCACACATTCACATTGAAGGCCTGCGTTCTCGAGGCTTGGTGGACCAAGAAGGTTGCGATCGCGTCTTTGGGGCTCACGTTCGCAAAGAAGGATAAGGGGCTGGGCCAGGTTAGCCGACCCATCACGTTCGCGATAGGCTTGTCACGATCACGATGAGTTGGGTGGTGTTAAAGGTCGCGTTCGCTATGTTGGGCCATATTTGCAAAGAACAATAGGCCTAGATTGAAACTTAAAACCCTCATTTTGAGATTCACCTTCCTAAACCCATTTTAGAAGCTCTAGAGCTCGGATGAGAGAGATTACAAGTGTTATTTCCAAAGTTATTCATTGGGGTAAATTCTTAACCTTAATCTAAGTGATTATTAATGATTCCATCCATTAATTTATGATTCTTTCTGTTACACCTAGGAAAATTTTCTGTTGATGCACAGTGAGTAGGCTAACGAAGAGCACGAAGTGTATGGTATTTCAATAAGTAAATAATGACATTTGATGACCCTAAGTAAGATTTCAAAGACATTCGATGTTAGACGAGAAAGGTTGCCAAGAGAAGGCAAGGCTTATGATATGTATCGAAAAGGATTTGCGAGTAACAAGTTAACGATGATTTAACGATGTTGTGGAGAAGAGTTACAACGTCCTTAGATTGTTAATGAGGTGATAAGCAAGTGTTAAGAAGGTTCCATAAGGATTGAAAATCGAACGAAGTGACGAGAACAAGATCAGTGGACTGATGGGTTATACGGCCCATTATACGGATAGCATAATGTTATACGGACCGTATAATGGACCGCAGGACCATCACATAGAAGTTCCCTCACTGGTGGGATTATACGGTCACTTATACGGACAGTATAATGTTATACGGACCGTATAATAGACCGTATAATGGTCACAGAGAAGAGACGTTAAAGGGTCTATTTCACGGTCACTTATACGGACCGTATAAGTTTATACAGACCGTATAAATGTCCGTATAATCTCCCGACAGATCAGATTTTTGAGTTATTAAAAAGGGGACCAAGTTCATTATTTCATTTCCATTTTCACTCCTTCTCTCTAGAACACTTCTCCCACATAAATTCAAGAGATATTAGTGATCATCCACATCAAATGAAGTGAATCAAGTGTGAGAAACCCATTAAAGTTCATCCAAAACAAGAAATCTAAGTGAAGGTGAAATTAGGATTTTGCTCAAGTGAAGTGTTTGCACCCAAGGTTCATTCCTACACCATCTAAGGTAAGTTCTATGGTATTTCCATGTTGTTTAAGGTAATTGAAAGTTGAAACACTTGGATTATATAAGGAATTAGGAAATGGGTCATGAATGTGGGAATAGTGTCACTTTTGAGTAAATGTTTGGATTGAGTTATGATTCTTGATACATTATGATTATAATCATGTTATAAATGATATTGAGAACATGGAATAGACATTGTATATGAATGAACGTAATCGCGTGTTATGACCCTGAATATGGATGATTGGGAGTGAATTGAGAAGTAAGGATAATGTAGGTGAATAAAGGCTATTGTTATGATGTTGTGAATGTTTGTATTGATGTTTGGGAGTTGATGTATGATATGGAGGGAGTCGTATGAATAAAGGAGATCTTTGTCCAATTTTCTCTAGCCTTAGTCAAGTATGTTACTGTTATATCCCGTATTTTATACATTGGGACATTCCGGGTCGACTATGATATGTTAAGAACAGGACTACTCCGGGATGCGAGGTTGAGATTTTTGACCTTCGATTTCATTTTAAGGCATAAGTTGCTTGTGATTTTATTGACATGGAGTATTAAGGAAATTTGGGGTTAAAAGTGCAATATGGAAAACTTAATGTTCATGAAATAAAAGGCCATGTGGCCATGCACATGACTTGTGGGCCATGGGCCACGTGGAAGCATAACATAAGTGATAAAGATGATTAATTAGTCATCTTTACCATTTTACACTGAAGAAATTTCAAGAAGAATGGAGAACAAGAGAGGAGGAGGAGATTCGGCCAAGCATGGCCGAATTTGGCCATGAGAAGTTGATGGAAAAAAATTATTTTCTTCTATGTTTTCCACTCTTTGGAAGGTACTAAACAACATGAAGTAGTTGTTGAATCAAGCAAAACTCTTGTTCTTGCAAAACCTCACCTTGGCCGAATGAAGAAGTGGAAGGAAGAAGGTAAGTTTAATCCTCTTTTCATGTGTTATAGATGGTTTATGTGTGTTGTAGTATGTGGAAATGAACGAAATTCATGAAATTGAGATGTTGATGTGGTGGCCGAATGGTGGCTGTTTTGTAGAACATGATGAAATAATTTCTATTTAATATTTTTGGTTGTTGTTGCATGGATTCCATAATGAAAATGGTGGTTTAATGATTTAAGTTGAAGTTATATTCGTTTGTAGGTTGTCGAAGAAGATAATGCGATTTTATTATAGTTCCTTGTATCCTTGAGGTTAATGTTGTTAATGTGTGGAATGTTGGTGTAGTTTATGAATTTGGAAGAAAGAAATGTGTTATTGTAGTTTTGATTGAATTTGGAAGACTTCGGGTTATGTAGTATATTGGTTGGGCCGTTTGGACACTTTGTGGATTGGTTGAAATGTTCTTGAATTTTGATTGAATGGTTTCGGATTGGTATCTAAATGTATGAACATTGGTGTTGGCTTGATCATATGTGGTTAATTTGAACATAAATGGAATGTTGTCGAAATATGTAGAAAAGAGTTATTGACGTTAGAATGCCTTTTGAATGAATTGTTGATGTTGCTAGAATGGTTGTTGGTATTGTTGTTGAAGATTTAGCCGAGTTGAAATCTCGGGGATGTTGAATTTACAGGGGAAATGCTGCCCAAATTTCTGTAAATGGAGTGCTAGCTTAGGATTGGATTTCTAAGAACTTACGACTAATGTTTGGCGTCTAAAGATGTTATTGTAGATTTTGGAGAAGCCAAGACGTAAGTTTGGATTAATTTAGGAAGCGAACGAGGTATGTAAAGCCTAACTTTTCTTTCTTTTGGCATGTCCTAGTGTAAGTACGAGTCTCGGGGGAACTTCACTCTTAAGATCCGAGCACGTATACGATTCTTATTTACTTCTTAATGTTAGCATCCTTAATATGGTCAACTTATGGTTCTTAAGTCTTTTGTACAATTGGATTTCAAATTTTGCATAAAGAATGCTGTTTTTAAAGAATTCTATAACTACGAACGACCGTAACTTTCATAGACGAGCTCGGATCGCTTCGAAACGTTCGTGGGAGATTCTACAATGAATAAGGTCTCCAACTCACGTAGATGGACCCGGATCGGTTTGATACTCGTCCGTGGGCCCCGAGACTTCCCTTTGTGTAATGCTAACGATCCTTGAAGGGATTCAGTGTGACTATCGTCTTAACTCTCGAGCATCGATCACTTACTCCTCTATCGAGTTTGTAATAATGATTATGCCCTAATTTCCACAAGCTATTTCATATGGTTGGATGCGTATCTATGAGTCCTAATATCCTATTTGATATATTTCTCGAACGACATTCGGAAGAAACTTGATTTAACTATCGACTTGGTTTTTAAATGATGGTTCACTTTGATTATTCTATCGAGTTTTTTTTTGAAAATATTTTAAAATGCATATAGTTGCTCACGACTCTGCTCGTGCATATGGTTGCTACTTCTTTCACCGAGTCCCAGGCCGGTTATGTATCGTGCGCACTATGTTATTTTTCGGTGTGATCCGTGTTACGGTTCACCGAGCTCCTCGCTGAGGGCCGGTTCCGTTTATATTTGGTGTTATGCTGTGTTATGGCGTTATGGTGTGCTATGATGTGTTATGGTGATATGTCGGGTTACGGAGATATGAAACCTTCTGGTGTGATGCTGTGTTATGGCGCCAACGACGGGCGGGTGACCACAATTCTAAGAGCCCTTTGCATGATTTGTATTTTTATGAGTAAGAATTTTGATATTTTGAATATTGCATTTACTTTCTGTACTTCTGGTTTTGATTATGATCCTGTTTACTATATTCCATGCTTTGCATACTCGACATATTCCATCGACCCCCTTTTATTCGGGGTCGCGTTTCATGCGGCGCGTGTACGTATACTTATTTGGATGATCCACCGGGCCTAGATTCCTGTTCACCGACTTGGAGCGCTCCCTTTGTTCGGGAGCCTACACACCGATCCGTATTTCGTTATTGTGCATATGTATATGTTTATTCACGGGTACGGTGGGGCCCTTGTCACACCCTAATTTTCGATAGGGCATGATGGGCACCCGACCCTTACTTAGGGCCGAGCGAACCC
Organism: Lycium ferocissimum; assembly: GCF_029784015.1. NCBI lineage: Eukaryota > Viridiplantae > Streptophyta > Magnoliopsida > Solanales > Solanaceae > Lycium > Lycium ferocissimum. The sequence goes on along the minus strand of NC_081347.1, from coordinate 39,937,577 downwards.
GCTGACTCTCGTCATACTCATAATCATACTGGGCCCACAAAACATGACATAAGCACGTGGTGAAAATTTTTCAAAGAACAACATACTTTTCGCCTTTTTCAAATCAAATAAAATCTGTAGTCACAACAAATCTGTAACATAATGCATAATAATACATCGGCTTACATAGCCGATTACAAAACTGACATATCACACACACGACACTGTCTGCAAAGTCTCTACCAACATCTCAAATACCACGCAAACGCACTCAGACTCGGCAGCACTCCGGAGGAAATGGAGCTCGCCAATCCAGCTGGAACGTCCTCTGCTAACATCATCTACTCATCTGTGGGTACCTGCGCGGCATGAAACGCAGCCCCCGAAGAAAGGGGGTCAGTACGGAATATGTACTGAGTATGCAAAGCAGGAAATACAGAAAACGGAGTCATAATCGAAGTAAAGTGCACCAAACGCGAGCATAATAAGCCGAATACCAAGGTACTTACATCTGACCTCCAAATCATACTTAAGCGGTACAGGAGACAAATAGGATAATCAGAATGTCAAAATGCTTCGCTTTCTTTTGAAAAACATCTCTGCCTCGTATATACGGAAAATCAAACATACCACATGAGCTGACATTAACCGATTGCCGAGGAACGTACGTCCCGATCCATATATAACATAATAATCATAAACGTACCGTCATATTATCACACATCATATCACATATCATATTGTATCATCAGATCATCACATATCATATCATCAAATCATCACATATCACATACCACATATACACATATACCGCGGTCAAATATCCAGCGGTCAATATCACACATACACACATACCGCGGCCAGGAACCCAGCGGTAATATCACATATACGCATACCGCGGCCAGGAACCCAGCGGTAATATCACATATACACATACCGCGGCCAGGAACCCAGCGGCAACATCACATATACACATACCGCGGCCAAGAATCCAGCGGCAATATCACATATACACATACCGCGGCCAAGAATCCAGCGGTTATGTCACAGCCCGCGGTCAAGTATCCAGCGGACAATATCACACATACCGGCCGGACTCGTGAAAATGTAACAACGTAATGCACGAGCGAGAATCACCAAGAACCAAATACAGTTTAAAACCATTTCAAAGATTTAATATGTTAATCACACGAACCATCATTTACAGGCCAAAACAGTAGTCAAATCAGATTTCCTCCCGAACGTCACTCGGGGACATATCAAACCGAACTTCTGAAATCATAGTCACGTATCAAAATCACATGCATAAAAAACCCCTATTTCAGACTCAACAGATAAATAAGTAATAATACTCGGGGGTCGGAAAGATAGTCATATTGAATTCTTTTCAAAAAGTCGTCAGAACTACATAAAGGGAAGTCGCGGGACCCACGAACGGGTGTCGACCCGAGCCGGGCCCGCCTATGGAAAACATAGTCCTCATACATCATGGAATAATTTTTGAGCATATCAAGGCCATCCGGTTCCGTTTGTGAAAGTTACGGACGTTCGTAGTTTTCGGAGTCGTTTAGGAACAAAACTCTTTTTTTTTAAAACCAACTTTTATGCAACTTTTGAAATTTAGTCATACAAAAGACATAAGATCCCCTCGGAACAAACCGTATGCATAGCATTTCAAATTCAATCATATCAAGGACATACGGATCATAGCTTGACCATATTAAGGATGCCAACATCACAAAGCAAATATGAATCATAAACATGTTCGGATTTTTTTCGAATAGAATTACCCCCAAGGCTCATAACATATCATACCTTACTCATATCTAAGACATGCCAAAAGAAGGAAAGGTAAGCCTTACATACCTTGGCCGCTCCTTAAGCTACTCCAAACTCAGGCCTCGGCTCTCCAAAGTCTACATGACGTCAATGAATATCAACCATTAGCTATAAGTATTTAGGAAATTCAATTCCAAACCATTACCCAATTCTACGTAAAAAAAAGACACCTCCCCGTAACTACGACACCCCGAGAATTTAACTCGACCAATCTGTCAACAACAATACCAACAACCATTCAAGAATACTTTAAATAATTCACACAACATTCCAAATGGCCAAACCAACATACTAAGTCGCCGAAACTTTCCAATTTCCATAGGGACAACATCAACACATTTCCTCCTTCCCAATTCATAAACTACATCGACAATCCACGCATTAACAACATTATCGTCACAAATTCAAGAAACTATAATAAAGTCGCATTAAGCTTCAAATCAGCCCACACGGTTTCTAGCTTCAACTTGGATTATTAACCTTCATTTTACGTCATAAAATTCATAACGACGACGACCAAAATACTAAATAACATTAGTTCATTTCTTGTATATCAACCAGCCCCTACACGGCCATTCCTCAACATACATCATTCCATGAGTTTCATTCATTTTCTACACCTTACAACAACACACAAACATGTTGAATACAATTAATTAAGCACTCCCTCTACACAACACATATCACACGGCCACACATTATATTCCAAGGTCCATAATTTTCATCTCATTTCTACACACTACAACAACATACAAACATGCTAATTACCATTAATTCATTATTCCAACACAACAATACACACACGGTCCAACACCCATCCACACGGCTCAAACCCAACATCCATATTTTCATGATTTTTATTCATTTCCACATATTACAACCTCCATAAACCATTTACAACATATAAAAGAGAAGATTGAAGCATACCTTTTTCCACTTATCTTCTTACTTGGCTAGGGTTTGTTCTTGCAAGAATGAATGGTTGGCTTTCTCCAACAACCACTCCATGTTGTTTAGGACCTTCCAATGAGTTGAAATGCTTGAAGAAAATAATTTTTTGAAGGCTATTCTTGGACTTCATTTTTTTTTTCCTCTATGGCCGAACATGGCTCCTCTTGGGTTCTCCAAGCTTCTCAATTTTTCTTAAGGGATGAAGATGATTAATAAGTCATCTTATCCCACTTATATAATTCATCCACATGGCCCTATGGCCCACACACACACATGGCCACATAATGGCCATTTTCATGAAATAATAGTTTCCAAAATTTCACTTCTAGCTTCAAATTCTCATAAAATGTCTAACTTTCCATAATTCACTTTTGACCCCAAATTTTTTTTATTCCAATTTTACCCTTAACACTCCATGCCAATGAAAAGATGAATATGCAACTTATGCATTTTTAATAAAATCGAAAAAAATTACAACCTTGTCCTTAACTTGTCGCAACCGACTTAGAATATTCCAACGTACAAAGTACGGGGTATAACAGCCCTGTCTCGTCATATGATTATGTTAGGACTCTTAGAGGTATGTAGACATCTGTGTGTGGGTATGGGTAGTCACTGTTCAGTCATGTCTGTGTGATTTGTGTTTCGGACGCCCTCCCCCCCCCCCCCCGGTATTCTGATAGCCTTGTTGGCCTATATGTGATATCATTTTACGACGCCGATATGTACATATGAATTTGTGATGATTTTAGGGGCGACGGTTCACTCCTTTGTATGTGTAAGATCTGATTATGCTAGCTATGGTCTGATGTCTGACTTTTATGTATGTAAAATCTGTTTGTACGCTGATTATGGTCGATAGGTGTGTATGGGTGCCCAGCTCGGGCACTAGTCACGGCCTACGGGGTTGGGTCGTGACAAAAGTGGTATCAGAGCGGTTCGTCCTCGGATTGTCTACATACCGTGTCCGGCAGAGTCTTGTTTATGGTGTGAAGCCGGCCACACTCATAAACAGGAGGCTGCGGGGCATTTAGGAATCAGTGACCCTTTTTCCTGTCTTAGATCGTGCGATAGAGCCAAGTCATAGGAAGAGAAATCCTTTATACTAATCTTCGATTTCAGCAGAAGGACGACACCAACAGAAGAAAGCGATTGACGACATTGGAAGATACAAAGCACGCAGGTAAGCAAAGGTACGGAAGGCATATGTCGGCTAAGGCATTAAGGTATGATTGAAATGCAAAGTCAAAAAAATTTTAGAAAGGGAAGGTAAATAGGAAAGTGAAACAGGTGCAGTCTGAATTGGACATACGAGGTAAGTCCACCACTTTTATACTGTTGTCGATACTGGGAGCCCTGTGTGGCTGTGATTTGATATGATATGTATATATATGTTGTTGGCCCTGTGAGGCAGTGTTGGTATTTCTTGTGTACAGGTTTTGAAATAGTAAGAAATACAGAGGAAACTCTGCCGAAATTTTTCCAGGAAATAAAACAAGAATGAGGCATGGGTTGTGGTATGCCTGGAAAGGTCGTGTCAATAGTGAGGATAGGATTTGACTAATTTGTAAGTACGGATGACCTCGAGAAATAAGTTAATTGTTGAATTGTTGGTAATAGTAATTAGGAGGTCAGTATTGATATGATGAAAAGAATTTGGAGAGGGCTTGTGATATTAAGAGATGAGTTAGAAGAGGTTGGCAAATTTTGATAGCGTGTTATATTAAGGTACTAACTGAATTGATAAGCATGGATAAATTATGACGAGTTTATAGTTAGAAGAAATAATAGTACGATTGAGACAAGAATACAGAAAAAAAAGGGAAAGAAGAAGAAGAATTGTGATGGATATGGATGTCTTGTGACAGGACAGCTTGTGAGATATTAAAGATAAGATTGACCAGAAGGGGCAAAAAGTTGAGGAGTGTGACGCTATAAGGTTGGTTACGAACAGAATATTATGTGAATATAATGAGGAATGTTATGAAAATGAGCAAAGCCTAGCGAGGAAGCAACCAAAGGATATGACGTGATCCGCGCAACTAAAGTATGAGGGTAAAAAGGGATTTACGAATGTCTTTTATAGGGAAAGGATAGAATAGAAACTACGAGATAACAGAAACGATAGCGAGCACAAAAGAAGAAGGGGTTAACTGGAAGAAGGAGATAAAAAGAAACGCGGGTAAGATAACAGCGCAGTAATAGGTGATGACATGTGTAGCCATGAATATGAGTGATATCAGCGACGGAACTGTGAAAGGCCAAACCATAGAAAGGTGAATAACGAGGTGGAATGAGTGTTAGGGAAGGATTAGTATGATAAGAACAAATAGGGAGGAACAGAATATGTTTGAAAGCGAGAAAGGGGTTATGTAGGTGTAGTATTTTCCGGAAGACATGGCGGTATTGTAAAATTCCTCGTGCGCCAAAAAGAAAAGGATAGACATGGACTGAAGGAATACAGTAAAGGGATACTAAAGGAGTACCCAAGATAAACGTAATTGAGTGAGTACGAATAGAGAACAAAAAGGGGAATACATAGTTATGAAGTCAAGGGTAGTGCGACGATATGGTGATAAGATGAGATCGTCATTGAGACGAACTAGGTGTGTTCTGAGTGAGTTCGAAGCTTGTGTTGGATACATGGTAAGGGTAAAAAGGTATAAAGCATAAGGGTATCGCGTGCACACGATTTCACCTAAAAAATAATGGAATCTTTAAGCGACAAGACGGTAGGCTTAGGGAATAGATGGTGCAATGTAATTTCATCAAAGGAAGTAGATCGTATCGGTTGAGGTAAAGACACTATTTCAAGAGAATTTTGGACACTTATCGTTGGAATATAAATGCCACTTCACTGAGAATTTGGAATAACTACGGGTATTAAATAATTATTGGGTCGAAGTAAGAGACCTTTTTTAATTCGGCGGGAGATGTGTTACGAGGGCGTTTTGAAATCTATCAAGGCTTCAACTTACTCCAGATTATGTGCTGAAGGTCATGTGGCGAGGTCGACGCGGTCATATTGACGTTAGAGCATCAAATTTCGTCAGAGTCCTAAAGTTAAGCGTGCTGGAGTGGGAGCAATTTTAGGATGGGTGACCCCCCTGGGAAGTTTTCTGAAAGTTTTACAAATTCAGACGTAAGAAGCAAACGAGAAGCTAGGGTAATCTAAGGAAAAATTAGAGTTTGCAGAGCAGACAGAAACCTTAAGAGGCCACGTAGGACGAGGCAGATTGAATTAGTAAAAAGGAAGGAAGGTGCATCACAACTTTAGAAACAGGGTAAGTCGAATAGTGTTGGAAATATTTTGTGAATAAAATGGTAGCAATTATGCGCGTATGTATATGGTATCCCATACATGGCTATATTGAATCCCAGCAATCGATGTTGTGACATGTTGGAAGGCATTAATCGGACAGAGTAATGAAGTTCAAGTGAAAGAAAATAAAATGGCACAAATGTTATCAGGCAAGCTGATGCTGTTTCGCGACGGATTGAGCTTGGAAAGTTCTAACACAATGATATATTTTGGGAAAGGAAGAAAGTCAGTAGAAGGAAGACAAGGTGACCTAAATGTCGGAAAAAGTGAAGGAGTAAGGAAAGTGAAAGAGTGAAGCCTCCAAGAGAGGCGACGGGCAAAGCACGACACTAATTGGATAAAAAATTTGAGGTTAGGCGTGTGAGAGGGATAGAGTGTGGTAGTGTGGGATAAGAAGAGGAAGGTATGAGGTTAGAGAACAGACTTCAACAAGTGGAACGAAAGAGTGATGACCACAACGAAAAATGCAAAGTAAAGGAAAGGAAGATTAGGCCGCGCAACGATTCTAAGAGATTCCAACTCTCGAAAAAAAAAGTACCGGGGACGGTGAACATTTTTAATTTTTTTTTATTATTATTGGTGTATTAGGACCTCCCTAATAAAGGGGGGGAGAACATATTGAACTTGAAATAAATTATGGCGTTCTCATTCTCCGAAAAGGGAAATTTATCAGCCTGAAGCTAGAGTTCGAAATGATCGCCAATACAAGAAATTGAAGACACGTATTGTGCTATGAGAGAATCGGAGAGAAGTAAGGATTTTCATAGCCCTATGCTTTCGGGTTGTAGGGTGAGATTTGAGGGACAAAGGTTAGAGAAACAGTTGCGGCAGAAGGCTAAGGGAAAGGTTGTGGCAGGAGCCCAAGGATTTAGCTTGAACTCGAATTATGAGTTGCCATAAGTGTAGCTGTACTGTAAAGGATAGCGAAGGGTGCATAACCATTACGTGTATACCTACTTTAGATCGGGGGAAAATAGTCCGGGGGAAAATAGTCCAGAGAAGGAATCAGGAGGAATAGTTTGAAGGATATAACCATTGTACGCACTAGCGACAAAGTTAGGTTGGGTGAGCATTCGGAATGTAAACGGTAAAGGGTAACAAAGACATAAGGACTGATAACGCTGGTTGTTGAACCGCAAGGAGTCGGTACAGGAGCATATTCAAGACCACGTATCCAATTAAAGGATATGCGCGATTATATGGAGAAACTTCATAAAGCTCCCACATCTATGATCTCAGACGGAGGAGCTCAATTACAGCTAACTTCTGGAGGTCACTCCAGAAAGGATGAGGTCACAGATGAACCTCGACGCAGTATGCCACTCTCAGATTAACGGATAAACCAAGCGTGCTATTCAGACGTTAAGGAACATGCTGCGAGCCTACGTTATTGATTTTAGAGACAGTTAAGATGATCATTTGCCACCTATTGAGTTCGAATGTAATAATACCTATTATTCTAGCATCCAGATAATCGTATGAGACTTCGTGTGACAGGAAGTGCAAGTCACCGATTGGCTGATTCGGTAAGTACTTGGCAAGTGAAACTCATTCGGGAGCGGTTATTAGTAGCTCGAAGGCAACAGAAGTCATATACAGATACTCGACGTCGACACCTAGGGATCTAGGTCGACGATTGGGTATCTTTGGAAGTGTCACCCTTGAAGGGTGTTATGAGATTCGGCAAAAAGGGGAAGTTTAGTCCGAGGCATATTGGACCTTATCAGATTGTTCGTAAGATAGGCAAGGCTACCTATGAGTTAGACCTACCACTTGAATTGGAGACATGCGTCCAGTCCTCCACCTGCCAGTGCTTCGTAAAGGCGAAGGCGACCTATCCAGAATATCTTCCATAGATGGTGTCCAGGCAATAGAAAAGTCATCCTATGAGGAACAAAGATATATAGCCACAAAAGGGGACCCTCCCCGCAGCACTTATGAGACCCTAAAAGCCAGTTTAACATTCGAGGACGAATGTTCTAAAGGGGGGGAGGATGTTATATCCCGTATTTTGTACATTGGGACATTCCGGGTCGACTATGATAAGTTAAGAACAAGACTACTCCGGGATGCGAGGTTGAGATTTTTGACCTTCGATTTCATTTTAAGGCATAAGTTGCTTGTGATTTTATTGGCATGGAATATTAAGGAAATTTGGGGTTAAAAGTGCAATATGGAAAACTTAATGTTCATGAAATAAAAGGCCATGTGGCCATGCACATGACTTGTGGGCCATGGGCCACATGGAAGCATAACATAAGTGATAAAGATGATTAATTAGTCATCTTTACCATTTTACACTCAAGAAATTTCAAGAAGAATGGAGAACAAGAGAGGAGGAGGAGGTCGGCCAAGCATGGCCGAATTTGGCCATGAGAAGTTGATGGAAAAAAATTATTTTCTTCTATGTTTTCCACTCTTTGGAAGGTGCTAAACAACATGAAGTAGTTGTTGAATCAAGCAAAGCTCTTGTTCTTGCAAAACCTCACCTTGGCCGAATGAAGAAGTGGAAGGAAGAAGGTAAGTTTTAATCCTCTTTTCATGTGTTATAGATGGTTTATGTGTGTTTTAGTATATGGAAATGAACGAAATTCATGAAATTGAGATGTTGATGTGGTGGCCGAATGGTGGCTGTTTTGTAGAACATGATGAACTAATTTTTATTTAATATTTTTGGTTGCTGTTGCATGGATTCCATAATGAAAATGGTGGTTTAATGATTTAAGTGAAGTTATATTCGTTTGTAGGTTGTCGAAGAAGGTAATGCGATTTTATTATAGTTCCTTGTATCCTTGAGGTTAATGTTGTTAATGTGTGGAATGTTGGTGTAGTTTATGAATTTGGAAGAAAGAAATGTGTTGTTGTAGTTTTGATTGAATTTGGAAGACTTCGGGTTATGTAGTATATTGGTTGGGCCGTTTGGACACTTTGTGGATTGGTTGAAATGTTCTTGAATTTTGATTGAATGGTTTCGGATTGGTATCTAAATGTATGAACATTGGTGTTGGCTTGATCATATGTGGTTAATTTGAACATAAATGGAATGTTGGCGAAATATGTAGAAAAGAGTTATTGGCGTTAGAATGCCTTTTGAATGAATTGTTGATGTTGCTAGAATGGTTGTTGGTATTGTTGTTGAAGATTTAGCCGAGTTGAAATCTTGGGATGTTGAATTTACGGGGAAATGCTGCCCAAATTTCGTAAATGGAGTGCTAGCTTAGAATTGATTTCTAAGAACTTACGACTAATGTTTGGCGTCTAATGATGTTATTGTAGATTTTGGAGAAGCCAAGACGTAAGTTTGGATTAATTTAGGAAGCGAACGAGGTATGTAAAGCCTAACTTTTCTTTCTTTTGGCATGTCCTAGTGTAAGTACGAGTCTCGGGGGAACTTCACTCTTAAGATCCGAGCACGTATACGATTCTTATTTACTTCTTAATGTTAGCGTCCTTAATATGGTCAACTTATGGTTCTTAAGTATTTTGTACAATTGGATTTCAAATTTTGCATAAAGAATGTTGTTTTTAAAGAATTCTATAACTACGAACGACCGTAACTTTCATAGACGAGCTCGGATCGCTTCGAAACGTTTGTGGGAGATTCTACAATGAATAAGGTCTCCAACTCACGTAGATGGACCCGGATCGGTTTGATACTCGTCCATGGGCCCCGAGACTTCCCTTTGTGTAATGCTAACGATCCTCAAGAAGGGATTCGGGTGACTATCGTCTTAACTCTCGAGCGTCGATCACTTACTCCTCTATCGAGTTTGTAATAACGATTATGCCCTAATTTCCACAAGCTATTTCGTATGGTTGGATGCGTATCTATGAGTCCTAATGTCCTATTTGATATATTTCTCGAACGACATTCGGAAGAAACTTGATTTAACTATCGACTTGGTTTTTAAATGATGGTTCACATTGATTATTCTATCGTGTTTTTTTGAAAATGTTTTAAAATGCATATAGTTGCTCACGACTCTGCTCGTGCATATGGTTGCTACTTCTTTCACCGAGTCCCGGGCCAGTTATGTATCGTGCGCACTATGTTATTTTCCGGTGTGATGCTGTGTTATGGTTCACCGAGCTCCTCGCTAGAGGGCCGGGTTCCGTTTATATTTGGTGTTATGCTGTGTTATGGCATTATGGTGTGCTATGATGTGTTATGGGGATATGTCGGGTTACGGAGATATGAAACCTTCGGTGTGATCTTGTGTTGTGGCGCCAACGACGGCGGGCGACCACGGCTCTAAGAGCCCTATGCATGATTTGTATTTTTATGAGTAAGCATTTTGATATTTTGAATATTGCATTTACTTTCGTACTCTCTCGGTTTTGATTATGATCCGTTTACTATATTCCATGCTTTGCATACTCGGTACATATTAAAATCGACCCCCCCTTTCTTCTGGGCCGTTTCATGCCGCGTGTGTACGGATACTTATTTGGATGATCTACCACCTTAGGATTCCCGTTCGGCCTGACTTGGAGCGCTCCCTTGTTCGGAGCCTCACACACCGATCCGCATTCTCGTTATGTGCATATGTATATGTTTATTCACGGGTACGGCGGGGCCCTGTCCCGTCATATGATTCTGTTAGGACTCTTAGAGGTCTGTAGACATCTGTGTGTGGGTCTGATTATAGTCGATAGGTGCGTATGGGTGCCCAGCTCGGGCACTAGTCACGACCTACGGGGTTGGGTCGTGGCAGTTACGCTATTGATTTTCTAATGTTAGTATGTACTCTAATGAAGGTAGAAACGTGAGCATAGAAGAAGAACTTGCAAGTGATAGAATAGTCAAACGGAAAGGTAGGTAAGGCTAACCCTTCTTTCATAAGGCATGGTTCTTTGGCCAAATATCTATTCTTCTACGAGTCTATGATATCCTCTAAATGATTCTATCTCTAGAAATCTACTAAGCTCATGATCCTCGATATGTTACGATTGCACTAAATTCGTTATACGACGAGTAATCCTCTACGGATAGAGGTAATGAATGACGATAGTAAAGAGGCTAAAGATGCTTATGAGCTTATATGTATATGTGCCTATGTATAGCTATTATGGAACCCCGAGCTTATATGGCCGGGTAGAATAATTATATATATATATATATATATATTACGCGCGCACCACTGCAGTTGGGTACGGATAACCCTGAGCCTTGGTAGGGCCAGGTATGTATAACACTGAGCCTTGGTAGAGCCAGGTATGTGAAAGACCGAACCTTCGTGGTTAGGTATGTTATATAAATGCTATGTATATGACATCAATATGAGTACGAATATGCTAAGTATATGTAAATGCTATGTAAAGGCTATGTATATGCAATGTATATGAGATGTAAATGATATGAATTTGAGTATGAATGGAAATATGAATGTATGTACACGGATACGCAATAGAAATGGAATGTCCCTATGAAAGGCAAATAAGTGCTATGACGATGATACTATTATCTCCCATCCTATTCTATTTCATATGTTGTCTATTATGCTTTCATATTGATGTTGATCATGCTTTACATACTCAGTAAATTCTTCGTACTGACGTCCTTTTATTTGTGGACGCTGCGCCATGCCCGCAGGTGGCCAGGGAGACAGACTTGATCCATAGCTATATTTCTCAGGGACTACATAAAGGAGCTCCATTTCATTCGGAGCCACAACTTTTGGTATAGATTCTTTTGTGTATATACTTATGGGCACGGTGGGGTCCTGTCCCACCTATATGATATGACATACTCTTCTTAGAGGCTCGTAGACATGTGTATATGGTTAGATGTGTTTGGCCTTATCGGCCTATATTTTTGGGATATCTTTTTGTTAGCCTAGTCGGCTTATGTACATTTATATGGGCATAGTGCTAATGATGATATAAATGAATTGTCACCCAATGGGATTAGTATGATGATGAATGAAAAGTATGATTTAGATATATGGCTCTCCTAGATGTATGTGAAAGTATGTTAAGAGGTGCCCGGGTGGGTTAGCACCGGGTGCTCGTCGCGGCCCTCCGTTTGGGTCGTGACAACACCAGGTGCTCGTCGGGCCCTCCGGTTAGGTCGTGACACTTTCCATGATTTCTAAGTAGTAAATTAAGGGTTTCCATGGAAATGGGTTATATTGAGATTTATGAAAGTGAGGATTCATCTGTGGTTAGAACTTCATGATTCATTTGTGGTTAGAACTTTAGTACCTACTTTAGAGGAGCGTGAGGGAGCCTCAGCCCCAGCTCCAGCACCTCCGGCTCCTCCATCGGATGCTTCAGGCCAAGTTGTAAAAGAGGTCATTCATTTGCTTACTCAGCTGTGTCACGACCCAACCCCGTAGGCCGTGACTAGTGCTCGAGCCGGGCACCTTATTATTCATTAATCCGTAATCGCATACGGTATAGCTTATACATACACAAATATCGGGCCGTCGTCTCAAACTCGCAATCACAAGTATATATATATATATATATATATATATATATATATATATATATATATATATATATATATATACGGTATTTAGCAAGGCTATCATAAAGCACCGCATCCCAAAACATATACGTACGCAAGCCGACAAGGTCGCCATGGCAAATGGACCGCCCAAACATAACATATACGAACACACCTCGTACAGAATAGGCACAACCCACACGTATGTCTACATCTCTCTAAACGAACATCGAATCATATGACGGGACGGGCCCCGCCGTACTTCGAATAAATATGTACATATGCAACGGAAGAGTATATACCAAAAATATAGGCTCCCAACAAAGGGAGCACTCCGGACAGAATAGGTGTCTTAGGCCGGCGCATCACCGAAATGAGCGTCTATACCGTGGGCATGAAACGCTGACCCCGAAGAAAAGGGTCCGCATTTTAATATGTACCGAGTATGCAAAGCAAAATATAGTAAACGAATCATAATCGAAATAAGAGATAATAAAAATAAGTACAATATGCGTAATGTCAAAATATTTAGTTTCAAAATACAAATCATGCACGGGGTTGTGGACTATGGTCGCCCGCCCGTCATTGGCGCCATAACACATCATACTCCGGAAGATTTCATATCTCCGAAACCCGACATATCACATAACATATATATACGGTACCCGGCCCACTAGCGAGGGGCTCGGCGAACCGGACACATCATAACACCAAATATACACGGTACCCGGCCCTTTAGCGAGGGACTCGGCGAACCGGACACATCATACTCCGGAATATAACATAGTGCGCACGATCACATAACCGGCTCGGGCTCGGCGAAAGATACGACATAATGCACGAGCAGAGTCGTGAGTAACCATATGCATAAAAATCATTATTACAAACTCAACAGATAAGTGGACTAACCATACTCGGGGGTCGGGACGAAAGCCATACTAAGTTCTTTCAAAAGCCATCAGAACTATATAAAGGAAAGTCGCGAGACCCACGGACGAGCGTCAACCCAATTCGAGCTCACCTATGGGAGGTATAGTCATAATACACTACAGAACCTCCTACGAGCATATCGAGGCGATCCGGTTCTGTCTACGAAAGTTACGACCCCTTTTCGACGTAGAACTTTTTAAGAACAAAACTTTTTATGCAATATTTGAAAAACAATTATTCCAAAGACATAGGGACCATTATTCAATTACCTTACGGATATCAAAGTTCAAAAGTAAATAAGAATCGTAGACATACTCGGATCGCAAGAATAGAGTTATCCCGAAGCTTGTAGCACAGCTTACTTACAACTACGACATGCCAAGAGAAAGAAAGGTTAACGTTACATACCTCGTCCGCTCTCAAGGCTAATCCAATCCTAAGTCTCGGACTCTCCAAGCTACACAACATCATTAAATACCAATGTTAACTATAGGCATTTAGGAGTTCATTTCCAAGCTAGCACTTAATTCTACGGAAATTTAAGATTTCCCTGTAAATGCAACAACCCCGAGAATTCAACTCGGCCAAACTCATCAACAACAACACCAACAATCATTCTAATAACATCAACAATCGATTCAAAACGCATTCTAACATTAGTAATTCTTTTCTACATAATTCAACAACATTCATTATATTCAATTCAACTACTTACATTCAAACCAACATCAACGCTCATACGTTCAACTACTAATCCGAAACCATTTGAACAATATTCAAAAACGCTTTAAACAATTCATACAATATTTCAAACAACCCAACCAAGGTACCACTTCACCCGAAAACTACCCCAAACCCGAGAACAATACAACCATATTCCTTTCTCCCAAATTCATGAATTACACCAACCATCCACACATTAACAATGTCATTCTCATAAAATTAAAAATTACATAAAAATCACATTAACTTGAAAAGCGTCCTACATCAATTACAATATCAACTTGAATCATTAATCTCTTATTCTCATCATAGAACTCATAACAACAACAATCAAAATGCTAAATAAAATTTCTTCACCAAGTCATGCCAAACCCGACCACACACGGCCACAACATTAGCACCATGATTTCATGATTTTCATCCATTTCCCACACAACAACAACCAAACATGCTAAATAGAATTAATCTACCAATTCTACACATCACACACTTACACGGCTTACAAGCCATGCACGGCTCAACTTCAACCATGCATATTTCCATAAGTTCATTCATTTCTACATACTACAACATGCACACATCATTCATAACATATGAAAAACAAGCTTAAACCTTACCTTTTCTCCTTAACACCACAACTTGGCTAGGGTTACAATCGATAAAAACGAGTGGTTTATTTGTTCCAACAAGAACTCCACGTTAACAAGGACCCTTCAATGATTGGAATTTCTAGAAGAATATAATTTTTTGATGAAGATTTTTGGGTCTTCAATTTCTTGCTTCTATGGCCGAATGGCCTTGTCCTTTTTTCCTCCAAGTTTCTTGATTCTTCCAAGTGATGAAGATGGTGAATATGATGACTTAGTCATCTTTAATACATATATTAGGCTTCCATGTGGCCATGGCCCACACCCCATGTGGCCGGCCACATGCCCCCTTGGTCATGAAATATTAATTTTCCTTTAATTCACTCTTAACCCCCAACTTTCCTTAATGTTCCATGCCAACAAAAGCATAAGTGACTTATGTCCTAAAACAAAATCATGGGTAAAATCTCGACTTCGTATCCCGGAATAGTCTTGTCCCTAACTTATCGTAGTTAACCCGAATTGTCCCGATGAACAAAATACGGGATATAACATCCTCTCCCCCTTTAGAACATTCGTCCTCGAATGTTAAACTAGCCCTACGTATCTTACAAACAGTTCGAGGGAGTTTATTTTATAGCTATCACACCCAATTCATTCATGGATCAACATAGTCAAGTAAGGAATTTAAATTACCTGTAGGCACCGGAAATAAGTGAGGGTACTTCTTCTTCATCTCCTCCTCAGCTTCCCAGGTCATTTCCTCCCGATTATTGTTCCGCCATAACACTTTAACGGAAGCCACCTCTTTATTCCGCAACCTTCTTACCTGATGATCCAAAATGGCTATAGGCTGTTCTTCGTAGGATAGCTCCTCGGTAACCTGGATATCGTCTACGGGAAATATTCTGGAAGGGTCACCAATGCATTTGCGAAGCATAGACACGTGGAACAACGGATGCCGCTCCAAATCGGCCGGTAGATCTAATTCATAGGCAACCCTGCCTATCTTACGGATGATCTGATAAGGCCCAATATATCTCGGACTGAGCTTTTCCATTTTGCGAAATATCGTAACACCTTTCATAGGTGACACTTTCAGGAATACCCAATCACCAATCTGGAACTCTAAGTGTCGACGGCGATTATTTGCATATGATTTCTGTCGACTCTGGGCTGCTAATAACCGCTCCCGAATGAGTTTCACCTTATCGGCCCGCATTGGCCGGATTATATCCGGGCTAATTAACTTAGTTTCACCAACATCGAACCGGCCAATCGGTGACCCGCATTTCCCGCCGTACAGCAGCCTCATATGGTGCCTCGGATACCGGAGTGGTAGCTATTATTATAAGCAAATTCAACTAGTGGCAAATGATCGTTGCCTACCTCTCGAAATCAATAACACAGCCCACAACATATCTTCCGGCGTCCGAATAGTGCGCTCGGCCGTCCGTCGGACCGAGGATGAAATGTTGTACTAAGACTCACCTGTGTCCCCAATCCTTCCTGAAATAATCTCCAGAAGTTAGCTGTGAACTGGGCACCTCTATCGGAGATAATAGATATGGGAACTCCGTGAAGTCTCACTATCTCCTTAATATATAATCTGGCATAATCCTCAACCCGAATAAGTAGTCCTGACTGGAAGGAAATGGGCTGATTTTGTCAACCTATCAACGATAACCCATATGGAGTCATACTTCCGTGGAGTGCGAGGTAAGCCTGTAATGAAGTCCATATTGATTATCTCCCACTTCCAAGTCAGAATCTCCATCTCCTGCAATAACCCACAGGGCTTCTGATGCTCGATCTTAACCTGCTGGCAATTTGGGCATTGAGAGACGAACTCTGCTATGTCCTTTTTCATACCATCCCACCAGTATAAGCATCTGAGGTCATAATACATCTTCGTCGACCCTGGATGAACGAATAACGGGCATAATGTGTCCGCCCATAACTCGTCCCGCCCCCCGCAACATCAGGTACACATAATCTGCCCCTGTGTAGTAATACTCCATCGGATGTAATCTCGAATGGGGTCTTCTCCTTTTCGAGGGCTGTGTCTCTGTACTGTGCTAGAACAGGATCCTCGTACTGACGTCGCTTTACTTCTTCCACAATAGAGGATTCGGCCATCTCTCGGACAGAAATCCCGGTGCCTCCAGAATCGGCCAAACGGACTCCAAGACTAGCTAGCTGATGGATTTCACGAACCATTTCTTTCTTTTCCGATGGCACGTCCGCCAGGCTGCCCATAGACTTACGGCTGAGTGCATCTGCTACAACATTAGCTTTCCCAGGATGATATAAAATATCGACATCGTAGTCCTTCAGCAGCTCTAGCCACCTCCTCTGCCGCAAATTCAGCTCCTTCTGCTTAAAGATATACTGGAGGCTCTTGTGATCTGTATAAATATCAACATGAACTCCATATAGATAATGTCTCCATATCTTTAAAGCATGAATTACCGCGGCTAACTCCAGATCATGAGTAGGATAATTTTTCTCGTGCTTTCTGAGCTGCCGGGAGGCATAGGCTATAACTCTGCCGTGCTGCATTAATACACAACCCAGTCCAACACCGGAAGCATCACAATAAATAACATACCCATCTGGTCCCTCAGGAAGAGTCAGGACTGGAGCTGTAGTCAACTTCTCTTTCAGCAACTGGAAGCTTCGTTCGCAGGCATCAGTCCACTGGAACTTAGCTCCCTTCTGAGTTAGCCTTGTTAAAGGCGCTGAAATCGAAGCAAACTTTTTCACAAATCTCCTGTAATAACCAGCTAACCCCAGAAAACTACGTACCTCCGTAGGTGTCGTAGGTCTAGGCCAATTCTTTACGGCCTCAATCTTCTGGGTATCCACCCGGATGCCATCAGCTCCAATAATATGCCCCAGGAATGCCACTGAAGTTAACCAGAATTCACATTTAGAGAATTTAGCATATAGCTTCTGGTGCCGGAGTACCCCAAGTACCGTCCTCAAATGATTTGCGTGCTCCTCTTCTTTCCGGGAATAGACCAGAATATCATCGATAAATACAATCACGAACATATCTAAGAACCGTCTGAATACCCGATTCATCAGGTCCATAAATACTGCTGGGGCATTAGTCGGCCCAAAAGACATCACTCTGAATTCATAATGCCCATATCGGGTCCTGAATGCTGTCTCTGGAATATATGACTCTCGTACCCGCACTGGTGATAGCTCGACCGCGGTCTATCCTCGAGAAACATCTAGCACCCCGCAATCGGTCAAACAAATCATCAATCACGGGAGGGGTATTTATTCTTGATGGTTACCTTATTCACCGCCTATAATCAATACACATCCGCAGCGACCCATCTTTCTTTCTCACGAACAATACCGGCGCTCCCCAAGGTGATGTACTGGGCCTAATAAAGCCCTTCTCTAATAAATCCCTCAGCTGCTCCTTCAGTTCTTTCAATTCTGCGGGTGCCATTCTGTACGGAGGAATAGATATAGGCTGAGTGTCTGGCAGCACATCTATCGTGAACTCTATCTCCCGCTCGGGAGGAAGGCCTGGAAGCTCATCTGGGAATACATCTGGAAATTCATTGACCACTGGGACTGACTGAAGAGTCGGTGCCTCTGCCTTTAGATCATGTACACGAACCAGATGATAAATATAGCCCTTTCTGATCATTTTTCTTGCCTTGAGGTATGAAATAAACTTACCCCTCGGCGATGCTGTATTTCCCGTCCACTCTATAATTGGTTCCCCTAGGAATTGAAAACGAACTACCTTCTTCTGACAATCAACATTAGCATAACAAGAAGCTAGCCAATCCATACCCATAATAACATCAAATTCGGTCATATCTAGCTCTATCAGATCTGCTTTGGTGCAACGGCCACAGATAATTACCGAACAATCTCTATAAACCTGCCTGGCTATAACAGAATCCCCTACCGGTGTAGCTACCTCAAATGGTTCTATCGATTCAGGTTTTATCCTAATTTTATTAGCAACAAGGGGAGAAATATATGATAAAGTAGAGTCGGGATCTATCAGTGCATATACATCTCGAGAGAAGACCAGTAATATACCTGTAACCACATTAGGCGACGCCTCCTGATCCTGTCGGCTGGCCAAGGCATATATGCGGTTCGAAGGACCGCTAGAACTGGATGCCCCGCCACGACCTCTACCGCGGCCTGCTGGTGCCGGCGTACCTCGCCCCGCAGGGCGCATAGCTACTGAGGATGAAGATGAACCAGCAACTGACCCAGTAGGCTGAGCCGCACCACCTGAACTGCCCCCAAGCGGACAATCTCTCATAAAATGACCCTGGCTGCCACAAGTAAAACAAGCACCTATAGCACGATAACACTCCCCAGGGTGATGTCTCCTACAGTGAGGACATCGAGGTATGGGTGGCCTCGACTGACTGGAACCTCTATCCATCTGTAAACCCGAGGCCCTGGAGCTCTGACCTGCTCCTGAATACCCGATACTATCTGGTCTCCTGCCCGGCAACTGTGGGGGTGTGCTCCGTGCTGGGGGGGGGGGGTATCTGCTATGCTGCTGAGGCTGCCTACCTCGGGACTCTCCAGAATACCCAGCGGATCTAGCCCTCTTGGGCTGGCCCCTGTCATAATCCCTGTCGGGCTGACGCCCTCTGTGTCGATCCTCCATACCCTGGGCGTGTGCCTGTACACGGGCAATATCCATACCGGGCTGGGCCGCCATCACCAAACAACTATCGACCAAATAACGATCCAGCCCCATCACGTATCGATGCATCCGATCAGTCATATCAGCTACATAAGCGGACGCATATCTGGCCAGCGAATCAAACTCCAGACTATACTCCCGGACACTCCTGCCCCTCTGTCTCAACAGTAAGAATCTGTCAACCCTAGCTCGCCGCAGCTCTGGAGGCAGAAAATGGCCGAGGAAGGCCTCTGTAAACTCGCCCCACACTGCTGGAGGGGCACCCTCGCCCCTAGACAGCTCCCATGACTCGTACCAATTAGCCGCTACATCATGCAAGCCTTAATAAGCTGCAACGTACGCTGCATCTCCCGAATAAACTCCTGAGGATCCTCCGCGGGCTTTGACCCAAAAAACTCTGGGGGACCACAAGTCAGGAAATCACGGGCCCTCGGATCGTCATACCCGTCCACACGATCACCCCCCGATCCCCGCCCGTGAACTCGGCCCTCCATCAACGGTCAATAGCCGAACCGCATCCCGCGTGGCCCTATCCTCCACCCCCGGGCCGAGGCCGGAGGCTCGAGTGCCGGAACCTCGGGAGCTAGAGTGGAGCCGCCCCACGACTGCGATTGCCGGGCCGCTCCAAACCCCTCTCGATGCGGCGGTGTAGCAGAACTAGAGCTGTCGGGGCACAATCTCGGTACGAAGCTCGGCACGGGCCCCAGTAACTCTCGGGCTGGCCGGTCTCCCCAGCTGCGTAGACTTGCCGCCCTTTCCGGGCGCCCGTCGCCGTTCTCGGAGGCATCGCTGAAAACATAACAATTCGTTAGGGAGGAGTCATCCTGATAACACAGCTCTATCGCACGATCTCGGATCAGAAAGAAAGATAACACCCTAAATGTCCTGTAGCCTCCTGTTTATAGATGTGGTGCACAACACACCGATAAACAAGACTCTACCAGACACGGTCTGTAGACATTCCAAGGACGAGCCGCTCTGATACCACTTTTGTCACGACCCAACCCCGTAGGGCGTGACTAGTGCCCGAGCTGGGCACCCAGACATATTCCTTAACCTAATCGCATACAGATAGCTTATACATACACAAATATCGATTCGTCGTCTCAAACTGTCGCAATCACAAGTATATATATATATATATATATATATATATATATATATATATATATATATATATATATATATATATATATATCAAGGCTGATCTATCATAAAGCACGGCGTCCCAAAACATATACAGACGCAAGCCGACAAGGCTGCCATGGCAAATGGGACCGCCCAAACATAACATATACGAACACACCTGTACAGGAATAGGCACAACCCACACGTATGTCTACAGACCTCTAAACAGAACATCAGAATAATATGACGGGATAGGGCCCCGTCGTGCCCCCGAATAAATATATACATATGCAACGGAAGAGTATATACCAAAATATAGGCTCCCGAACAAAGGGAGCACTCCGGATGACAGATAATAGGTGTCCTAGGCTGGCGGATCACCGAAATGAGCGTCTGTACCTGCGGGCATGAAACGCAGCCCCCGAAGAAAGGGGGTCAGTACGGAATATGTACTGAGTATGCAAAGCAGCAAATATAGTAAACAGAATCATAATCGAAATAAGAGATACAGAAAATAAGTACAATATGCAGAATGTCAAAATATTTAGTTTCAAAATACAAATCATGCATGGGGCTCAGGAACTATGGTCGCCCGCCCGTCATTGGCGCCATAACACATCATACTCCGAGAAGATTTCATATCTCGAAACCCGACATATCACAACATCATAACAATATACACGGTACCGGCCCTCTAGCGAGGGGCTCGGCGAACCGGACACATCATAACACCAAATATACACGGTACCGGCCCTTTAGCGAGGGACTCGGCGAGCCAGGACACATCATACTCCGGAATATAACATAGTGCGCACGATCACATAACCGGCCCGGGACTCCGCGAAAGATATGACAGAATGCACGAGCAGAGTCGTGAGTAACCATATGCATAAAAATCATTATTACAAACTCAACAGATAAGTGGACTAACCATACTCGGGGGTCGGGACGAAAGCCATACTAAGTTCTTTCAAAAGCCATCAGAACTATACAAAGGAAAGTCGCGGGACCCACGGACGAGCGTCAACCCAATCCGAGCCCGCCTATGGGAGGTATAGTCATAATACACTACAGAACCTCCTACGAGCATATCGAGGCGATCCGGTTCTGTCTACGAAAGTTACGACCCCTTTTCGACGTAGAATTTTTTAAGAACAAAACTTTTTATGCAATATTTGAAAACCAATTATTCCAAAGACATAGGGACCATTATTCAATTACCTTACGGATATCAAAGTTCAAAAGTAAATAAGAATCGTAGACATACTCGGATCGCAAGAATAGAGTTTTCCCGAAGCTCGTAGCACGGCCTTACTTACAACTACGACATGCCAAGAGAAAGAAAGGTTAACTTTACATACCTCGTCCGCTCTCAAGGCTAATCCAATCCTAAGTCTCGGACTCTCCAAGATCTACACAACATCATTAAATACCAATGTTAACTATAGGCATTTAGGAGTTCATTTCCAAGCTAGTACTTAATTCTACGAAAATTTGGGCAGCATTTCCCTTGTAAATGCAACAACCCCGAGAATTCAACTCGGCCAAACTCATCAACAACAACACAAACAATCATTCTAATAACATCAACAATCGATTCAAAACGCATTCTAACATTAGTAATTCTTTTCTACATAATTCAACAACATTCATTATATTCAATTCAACTACTTACATTCAAACCAACATCAACGCTCATACGTTCAACTACTAATCCGAAACCATTCGAACAATATTCAAGAACGCTTTAAACAATTCATACAATATTTCAAACAACCCAACCAAGGTACCACTTCACCCGAAAACTACCCCAAACCCGAGAACAATACAACCATATTCCTTTCTCCCAAATTCATGAATTACACCAACCATCCACACATTAACAATGTCATTCTCATAAAAGTAAAAATTACATAAAAATCACATTAACTTGCAAAGCGTCCTACATCAATTACAATATCAACTTGAATCATTAATCTCTTATTCTCATCATAGAACTCATAACAAGAACAATCAAAATGCTAAATAAAATTTCTTCACCAAGTCATGCCAAACCCGACCACACACGGCCACAACATTAGCACCATGATTTCATGATTTTCATCGATTTCCCAAACAACAACAACCAAACATGCTAAATAGAATTAATCTACCACTTCTACACAACACACACTTACACGGCTTACAAGCCATGCACGGCTCAACTTCAACCATGCATATTTCCATAAGTTCATTCATTTCTACATACTACAACATGCACACATCATTCATAACATATGAAAAACAAGCTTAAACCTTACCTTTTCTCCTTAACACCACAACTTGGCTAGGGTTACAATCGATAAAAACGAGTGGTTTATTTGTTCCAACAAGAACTCCACGTTAACAAGGACCCTTCAATGGTTGAAATTTACTAGAAGAATATAATTTTTTGATGAAGATTTTTGGGTCTTCAATTTCTTGCTTCTATGGCCGAATGGCCTTGTCCTTTTTTTCTCCAAGTTTCTTGATTCTTCCAAGTGATGAAGATGGTGAATATGATGACTTAGTCATCTTTAATACATATATTAGGCTTCCATGTGGCCATGGCCCACACCCCATGTGGCCGGCCACATGCCCCCTTGGTCATGAAATATTAATTTTCCTTTAATTCACTCTTAACGCCCAACTTTCCTTAATGTTCCATGCCAACACAAGCATAAGTGACTTATATCCTAAAACAAGATCATGGGTAAAATCTCGACTTCGTATCCCGAAATAGTCTTGTCGCTAACTTATCGTAGTTAACTCGGATTGTCCCAATGAATAAAATACGGGATATAACAAGCTGGTTGCTGCCCAGACTCAGCGGCAAAGTACGGGGCAAGTTGATAGGGCTGTTAGTGCAAGGGCCCATGATTTCATTAGCTTGAACCCTCCGGAGTTCTTTGGATCAAAGCCAGATGAGGACCCTCAGAATTTTATTGATGGTATGTTGAGGACGCTTCGGTTGATACATGCTTCGGACACCGAATCGGTGGAGTTAGCGTCCTATAGATTGAGGGATGTCGCGTTTCATTGGTATACGATTTGGATGGCTTCACGAGGAGCCAATGCGCCTTCCCCGGTATGGCAAGAATTTGTTGATGCTTTCTCCGACATTATTTGCCTCCGGAAGTTCGGCGAGCTAGAGCCGACAAGTTCTTGAATTTGAGGCAAGGAAGCATGAGTGCTCTAGAGTATAGTCTCCGCTTCAATTCGTTGGCCCGGTATGCTTTGGCCATGGTAGCGGATATGGGTGACCGAGTGCACCGGTTTGTGAAAGGCCTAGGGCCACATTTGATGGATAGGTGCTTAACTGCATCCCTTCAGGACAATATGGATATTTCACGCATCCAAGCCCATGCTCAAAATTTAGAAGAAAGCCTACAATAACAAAGAAGTGAACGTGAGCACGATAGAGGGTATAGCAAGAGGACTAGACCTTCAGGTCCGATGAGTGAGTATAGAGGCGGGCACCGACAACAGTTTTTGAGGCATTCAGGCCATTCTATGACTAGTGTGCCTCCACAGTTTTTCGGTCAGAGATTTTGATAGATCTACTCATCCCGGGCCTAGTCAGAGCTTTTCGGGATCTCAGTTTAGAGGTGATTCAGGTCAGGCGAGGTCACCCGTACCACGATATTCCCAGTGTGGAATGTTACATTGGGGTCAGTGCAGATTGGGTTCAGAAGTTTGCCATTCATGTGGTCGACCAGGCCATATTATGCGAGATTGCCCCTCAGTTGGTGGTAGAGATAGGACCCAGCCTTCAGGGTCGGTAGCCGAATCTTCATCTTCTATACACCCTATGGGGCCAGGTTCACATGCGCCAATCGGCCATGGTAGAGGCGGAGGGAGAGCCCCCAGTTCTAGCAGTCCTCAGCACCGTATTTATGCTTTGGCTGGAAGCCAAGATCTTGGGTCTTCTCCTGATGTTGTCACAGGTATATTATCGGTATTTTCTCATGATGTATATGCTTTGATAGATCCGGGCTCTACATTGGCATATGTTACTCCGTATATTGCGGGTCGATTTAGAGTCAAACCGGAGTCGATCAAACCTTTTGAGGTGTCTACACCCTTTGGTGAATCGGTAATAGCTAGCCGAGTATATAGAAATTGTGTAATTGTGATTTGTGATCGTCGTACTATGATTGACTTGCATGAGTTAGAAATGGTGGATTTTGATGTTATTATGGGCATGGATTGGTTGGCTTCTTGCTATGCCAATGTCGATTATAGAATGAAAATGGTTCGTTTTCAATTTTCGGGAGAACCAGTTTTAGAATGAAAAGGAAATACGGCGTCACCAAAAGGTAGGCTTATTTCCTATCTCAAGGCAAGGAAAATGATAACAAAAGGTTGCATTTATCATCTAGTGTGGGTTCAAGATGTAGATATAAACCGCTTACTCTTCATACTCGTAGTGAATGAATTTTCGGATGTGTTCCGGAAGAGCTCCCGGAGCCTTCCTCTCGAGCGGGAGATTGATTTTGCTATTGATGTGTTGCCGGACACTAAGCCTATATCTATTCCTCCTTATAGAATGGCTCCCGCAGAATTGAAAGAGTTGAAGGAGCAATTGAAAGACTTGCTTGAGAAAGGCTTTATTAGGCCCAGTTCATCCCCGTGGGGAGCACCCGTATTGTTTGTCCGAAAGAAAGATGGCTCCTTGAGAATGTGCATTGACTATCGGTAATTGAACAACGTGACGATTAAGAATAAATATCCTTTTCCGAGGATTAATGACTTATTTAATCAATTACAAGGTGCCAAATGATTTTTCAAGATAGATTTGAGATCCGGGTATCATCAAGTGAGAGTTAGGGAGAAAGATATCCCTAAGACAGCCTTCAGAACAAGATATGGCCATTTTGAGTTCCGGGTAATGTCATTTGGGCTAACTAATGCACCAGCGGTGTTTATGGATTTAATGAATGATGTGTTCAGGCCCTTCCTAGATTTGTTTGTGATTGTATTCATTGATGATATCTTAGTGTATTCTAGATCCAAGGCAGAACATGCGGATCATTTGCGAACATGCCTCCAGTTCTTCAAACTCGAGAGTTATTTGCAAAATTTTGTACGTGTGAGTTTTGGATGAATTCAGTGACATTTCTAGGGCACATCGTTTCAGCCAATGATATTTGGGTAGATAGCCAAAAGATTGAGGCCGTGAAGACTTGGCCAAGGCCCACAACTCCTACGGAGGTTCGTAGCTTTCTGGGCTTAGCAGGATATTACAGGAGATTTGTTGAAGGTTTTTCTTCTATTTCTGCACCACTCACAAAGCTGACCCAGAAATTAGCAAAGTTTCAGTGGATAGATGTGTTATATCCCGTATTTTGTACGTCGGGACATTCCGAGCTAACCATGAAAAGTTAAGGACAAGGCTATTCCGAGATACGAGATTGAGACTTTTGACATCCGATTTTGTTTTAAGGCATAAATTGCTTATGATTTTATTGGTATGGAATATTAAAGAAAATTTGGGGTCAAAAGTGAAGTTTGGGAAGTCTAGTTCCCAACGCAACAAATCGCTCCTCAATCGGACACCGAGGTAAGGAGATATGGACGTTAAGTCGGGCCGGCCGGAAAAAAACGGTCCGGCGTGAACGTGCTCGAGAGGGCGCGCGCGAACGCGTCAAGGCCAAGGGCGATAGCCGCCGAACGCGCCACTAGGCGCGAACGCGCCGAAAAAAATTAAAGGACCCAGGTTCAAGATGAAGGTTATATTATAAGAATGTAATAATATATATATATATGACATTTGGAGACCATATGGGATGAATTGGTTCATATGGCACTTAATGAGAAACCCTCGTTGCTGCACGCTAAGTGGGGCCCACACGTCGGAGTTTTATAAAGGACATATGAACAGACATATGAGTAGTACATGAAAGGTTGAACAAGTCCTAAGAAGGACCCATAAGCCAAATATGGGCATAAGCCTTCCAAAAGGGCGATTTAAGGAAACATTTTCAGATGATCTGACTTGGAGGGGTAAAAACGGTATTATAAGTTTGGTATTTGGAAAAACACAAAGCATGAAAGTTGTAGATAATTGAAGGAGATTTCCAACCATAGGTTGTGATCCCTCACACGATATATGGATCAAGAGTTATGACCTTTTTACTGAATGAAGGTACGGTCGAGGAAAAAGGCGAAGTCGAGCGCGAACGCGCAAGAAGCGGGGGCGCGAACGCGCCGAAGGAAAATAGGTCGGTCAGGGCAGAACTCTGGACTGTTCTATAAAAGGGAGAGGCCCCTATTTTCATCCCAAACCACCCCAAACACTCCCAAAAACTCCAGAAAATTCCCCAACCTTCCACCACCAACTTTTAGCCCAAAACCAGGTATAATTCCCAAATTTCGGTCCAGACAGCGTATAGTTGCAACTACAAAATTGTGTATTAATATGTTGTGGCTTAATTTTAAGGTGAAGGAGTGAATATATAGCCTTATTGTCACGGGAAAGGTATGAATCTCTTTCTATTTGTGTTAATATTGATTTATTTACGAAAAAGGAGCTGTAAAATTGCTACAAAATGGTTATGTGATGGAATTATGGGACAAACACCATATGGGGGTGTTTATGAAGTATTTTAAAGTTGGAAATATTATGTTTAATGTTGGTATTGTTGTGATTGCTATTGGTTGTTGAATTGAGGATTCGGGCTAGGCATATTTACGGGGGAGTGCCGCCCAAATTTTTGTAAATAAAGTGCTAGCCTAGAATTGATCCCTAAGTGTGTATGACTAATGTTTGGCCAAATGACGTTATTGTAGATTTTGAAGAAGCCAAGACGTAAGTTTGGATTAATTTAGGGAAGCGTTGACGCAGGCATGCAGTTTCCAACTTTTCCTTCTCTTGGCATGTCTTG